>NC_057800.1:131146780-131301509 GCF_018294505.1 Triticum aestivum | reverse complement strand
GCGTATATAAAGGGGGCGGGGCGGCTTGGAGGAGGGGGCAAGGCACGACGGAGGCGGAGTCCAACTCGGACTCCGGTCCGAGTGGCGCCGGCGGCGGCACGCGCGCGCGCAGGAGGCGGCGGCGGCAAGCGGCGGCCTGGCTCGGCTGGGCCTTAGGCCCAGTCGGGCGCGGAAACTTTTTTTTTAAATAATTTCGCCGACCGAAATAAAATCCTAGAAAAATAAATAAAAATCTAAAAATGGCAAAACAAATTTTCACCGTCTAAATAAAATATTTAGAACGGGATGAACATTTTCTTGGCCCTAAAATGCAATTTTGAAAACGTGCAATTTTTCTAATGCAAATAAAATCTGAATAAAAACAAATAAAATCAAATAAATGATTCTAATATTATTCCTCCAATATTTCATTTATTTTGGAGAAGTCACATTATCTCCTCTCTTTAATTTTTTAATGTGAAATATTTTTCGGAGAGAAATAATTAAAATCAAATCCTTGTTTCATTATTTGATAAAAGAATCAAATATGAAAACCGGGAAAGCCCCAACTCTCTCCGAGGGTCCTTTAGTTGCTTAGGATTTTCGAGGATCGCGAGACAAAAAAGCAATAAAACATGATATGCAATGATGATCTAATGTATAACATTCCAAATTGAAAATTTGAGATGTTACAAACCTACACCCCTTAAGATGAATCTCGCCCTCGAGATTCAGGCTGGCTAGAAAATAGGTGCGGGTGGTCTTTGCGGAGATCATCCTCTCGTTCCTAGGTGGCTTCATCCTCGATGTGGTGGCTCCACTGAACTTTGCAAAACTTGATAACCTTATTGCGGGTGACTCTGCTGGCAAACTCAAGAATCTTAACTGGTTTCTCCTCATAAGTCAAATCACTGTCCAACTGAATCGCCTCCAGGGGTACTGTATCTCTTAGCGGTATATCTGCCATCTTAGCATGACACTTCTTTAGCTGTGAAACGTGAAACACGTCATGAATTCCTGACAATCCCTCGGGTAACTCCAACTTGTAGGCAACTTCTCCCATCCGTTCCAAAATACGATACGGTCCTACAAATCTCGGGGCTAACTTTCCCTTAACTCCAAACCGTTTCACTCCTCGCAAGGGTGATACTCGCACATATGCTCGCTCTCCAATTTCATAGGTTACCTCCTTGCGTTTTGAGTCTGCATAACTCTTCTGCATGGACTGAGCAATCTTCAGTCTGTCACGAATCAATTTAACCTTCTCCTCAAACTCCTTGATCAAGTCTAGTCCAAACAACTGTCGGTCTCCTACCTCATCCCGCATTAATGGTGTTCTACACCTTCGTCCATACAGGGCTTCAAACGGTGCCATCTTCAAACTGGCTTGGTAGCTATTGTTGTACGAGAACTCGGCGTATGGCGAATTGTCATCCCAACTAGATCCATAATCTAGCGCACAGGCTCTCAATATGTACTCCAGAATTTGGTTGACTCTCTCTGTTTGTCCATACGTCTGCGGGTGAAATGTCGTACTAAACTCCAATCTTGTTCCCAAAGTCTGGTGCAACTGGCGCCAAAACTTTGAGGTAAACTATGCTCCTCGATCTGATACGATGGTCCTTGGAACTCCATGCAGACATACTATCCTGGACATATATATCTTGGCCAACTTTGCACTTGTATAGGTGGTTTTCACTGGGATGAAATGAGCTACTTTGGTCAAGCGATCAACTACTAACCATATGGAATAATATCCCGCTTTGGTCCTGGGCAATCCGGTGATAAATTCCAAGCCTAGTTTATCCCACTTCCATTTGGGTATCGGCATAGGCTGTAACAGTCCTGCTGGCTTCTGATGCTCTGCCTTCACGTGCTGACATACATCACATACGGCTACATACTCGGCAATATCCTTCTTCATACCGGTCCACCAGAAACGTTCCTTCAAATCCAAATACATCTTGGTGTTTCCGGGGTGTATCGAGTATGGTGAGTCGTGGGCCTCTTGAAGTATTAACTTCCTGATCTCCTGGTTATTGGGCACATAGATTCGGTCCTCAAACCATAAGGTATCATGCTCATCCTCACGAAAACCTTTGGCCTTTCCTTTGCCCATCTTCTCCTTTATCTCGACAATCTCTTTGTCATCCTTCTGAGCTTCCCGAATCTTGTCCAGCAATGTCGATTGGACCTCCATTGTTGCAATGAATCCTCTAGGAACAATCTCCAATCGAAGTTCCATGATGTCCTCTACTAATTCCTTCGGCAATCCCTTACATTCAAGGATATTAGCATAACTCTTACGGCTCAAAGCATCTGCTACGACATTGGCCTTTCCTGGATGATAGTGTAGCGTCATGTCATAATCCTTTATAAGCTCCAACCATCTCCTCTGTTAAAGGTTCAACTCCTTCTGGGTGAAAATGTACTTCAAACTCTTATGGTCCATGTACACTCACAACGGTTTCCAATAAGGTAATGTCTCCAGGTCTTCAATGCATGCACTACGGCTGCTAATTCCAAATCATGCGTGGCATAGTTCAACTCATGAGTTTTTAGTTGTCGTGAGGCATACGAAACAACTCTCCCGTCCTGCATAAGCACACATCCAAGTCCTAAGGGTGAGGCATCGCAGTACACTTGGAACTCCTTATGTATATCTGGCAGTGTTAGCACTGGCGCTGTAGTCAAATGTTTCTTCAACTCCTGAAAACTTGCCTCGCAATCTTCTGTCCATTTAAACTTAGTATCCTTCTTCAACAGTTCAGTCATTGGCTTTGCGATCTTGGAAAAATTCTCGATGAATCTCTAGTAGTATCCTGCGAGTCCAAGAAAGCTGTGGATCTTGCTAACTGAGGTGGGTGCCAACCATTCAGTGACTGACTGAACTTTGCTGGGGTCTACTGCTATACCTTCTCCCGATATATCATGTCCAAGGAACCCGACTTCCTTCAACCAAAATACGCATTTGCTAAACTTAGCATACAACTGGTGTTCCCTGAGTTTCTCGAGAACTAAGCGCAAATGCTCCTTGTGCTCCTCCTCGTTCTTCGAGTATACCATAATATCATCAATAAACACCACAACAAACTTGTCCAAATACTCCATGAACACCTTGTTCATCATGCTCATGAAATAGGCAGGGGCGTTAGTCAGTCCAAATGACATGACTGTGTACTCGTATAATCCATATCGTGTTGTGAACGCTGTCTTCGGTATATCCTTCTCTCGTATCTTCAACTAATGATACCCCGATCGCAAATCGATCTTCGAAAACACTTTAGCTCCTTGCAACTGATCAAACATATCGTTGATCATCGGCAGTGGGTACTTGTTCTTAATCATCACTTCATTTAATGCTCGATAATCAACAACCATCCTCAGGGATTTATCCTTCTTCTCAACTATAAGTATTGGGGCTCCCCAAGGTGATGAAATTCTTTGGATGTATCCTTTCTCCAATAACTCCTTGATCTGTTTCTTAATTTCTTCCAGATCATTTGCGGGCATCCGATAGGGTCTCTTGGATATTGGTCCTGTACCTGGCAACAACTCTATCAAAAACTCAATGTCTCTATCCGGTGGCATGCCTGGTAACTCCTCTGGAAAGACATCCGGGTAATCCTTCACTATAGGCACTTCCTCCTGAACAACTCCCGTAAGGGCATTCACTTGACTCCTCCTAGGCACATGCCTAGATACATACTTAATCATTTTTCCTTCCGGGGTGGTGAGATAAATCGACTTACTAGCACAGTCAATGCTTCCTCCAAACTTTGACATCCAGTCCATACCCAATATCACATCCAATCCTTGTGACTCTAAGATAATTAGGTCAGACGAAAAAACATGTGTACCAATGGTTAAGGGTATCTGATCACACCATCGGCTAGCCATATACTCTGCTCCGGGTGATCTCACTAAAAGAGGGGTCCTAAGGGTTTGGGTTGGTAGTTTAAACTTATCCACGAATCCCCTTGATATGTATGAATGTGATGCACGAGTATCGAAAAGAATAAGAGCGGTAAATGACTTAACCAAAAACTTACCTATTACCGCGTCCGGCTGCTTTTCAACCTCCTCCACGTTAACGTGGTTCACCTGTCCTTTGTTGAATGGATTTGGCTTCTTCCCAGCGCTCCCATTTCCATTTCCATTCTTCCCTTCAGGGCACTCCGTGGCGTAGTGTCCAGTCTTCCCGCACTTGAAACAAGTAACATGACTTAAGTCCCTTTTGGCGGGTGTGGCTGGGTTGGGGCGGTTATGATTATTGTTGGTTCCGTTCCCATTCCCATTCTTAGAACCATTGTGGTTATGCGATCCTCCTCCAATGTGGTGGTGACCTCCATGGTTATGAACAAGTCCACCCGAGTTCGGGGTTAGGCGAGGCTTCTGTTGAGATCCTGAGTTATACTTTCCTTGTCCATACTTTCTCTTGCGGCTCTCAATCTGCTGCTGCTTCCCTTCAATCATAAGAGCCTTATCTACCAACTCCTGGTAGTTGTTGAAGGTTGCTACCATCAACTGCATACTCATCTCATCATTCAACCCTTCCATAAACTTCTCCTGCTTCGCGGCATCTGTGGCCACATCATCAGGGCGTAGCGAGATAACTTGCTAAACTCATCCACGTACAGAGCCACAGTACGGTTCCCCTGGCGTAAGTTGCGGAACTCCTGCTTCTTCATTTGCATAGCTCCAGTGGAGACATGGGCTGTGCGGAAAGCTTGCTGAAACTGGTCCCAAGTGACATTGGCTATAGGAAAAGTGGCTATGTAATTCTCCCACCATGAGGCTGCTGGTCCATCCAATTGATGTGCGGCAAATCGCACTCTCTCAGCATCTATGCAACCTGCGGTGGTCAACTCCCTTCCAATACGGCATAGCCAATCGTCCGCAACTATGGGCTCGGTGCTACTGGAAAACACAGACGGGTGTAACCTTAGAAAACGGGCTAGGTTGTCCACGGGCGGCGGGTTGTTGTTGTTGTTGTCGTCGTTGTTGTTGCCCTGATTCTGAACTAGCAATTGCATCAAGGCATTCTGCTGTTGGATCAACTAGGTGAGCTCCGGTGGGAAGGCAAAACCGGTGTCACGTCTCGGAGGCATCTGAGGGGTTTAGATGGAAGAAATTAGAATAGAAAAGAGGTCTAATGAGAAAACACTACCCATATGCACATGAGACAAACACAATCATTTCACTCAATCAATCAAGAAAGGGCATACAAACGATCTAGAACTATCGCACAAGTGCTCAAGTACTACTAAATACATGGGGGAATACTAGTAATATATGGTAGTCATCTAGAAATTTTGATCGGTGGAAGACTCCATGATGTCTGCTCCAACTTCGTCTTCAAAGTCATCATCACTAGGATCGGAATCGGTGTCATCGATGATGATGTAGTTGTCCCGGCAAGTGGGATCTTCGTCTTCGTCTCCCGGTGCTGGTCCTCCAATGAATACTCCGATCTTCTTGACTAGGTCGTCATTCTTCTCCAGTAGTGTCTTGATTTCCTCCTCATATCCATCGCGTGTAAACTTGAGTTCTTCCTCCAGTTCGATGATCCTAGTCTTCGCCTTCTTCAAGTCCATCATGTCCGCGCACATCTGGTTTTCCTGACGTCGGATGTGCTGGTTTAACTCCTGAATGAAAGCTGCAATGGATCTATCCTTCCTGGTGCTGATTACTTCCCATTTCTCGTCTCGGCGCCCACATATTTGGTAAATAGTGTCCTTAAGCTCCCTGTTGTAAACTTCTCCGATGCGTCCCATGGTAATGTGGGCTGCCATGCTCTTGCCTAGACTCCAGGTGGGTGCTTCGAAAGAAAACCCTATGGGTTTAGAAGTTGGCGAGAACGTCCTTCTTGGAACTTGTACTTGAATCATCCAGCGCTCCTCTTCAGGTAAAGTGGCGTTGTACGTCCCGGTGAAGCTTGGTATTCCAATGTTCAAGTACCTAGTGACTTCCTTCAAGTGGCCTCCAAAAGGTGTGTCTTCATCCGGTTGTGCAAACTTGTTCTTCATCTCCGTCATCCTAAAGAGTAAAAAATGGAGAGGAATCAGAAAATGAGAAGAGAAGTGTGACCTAGGGTTTATCTTAGTGGTCGTGTCCTACACTCAGCATGGCTCTGATACCATCTTGTAGCGACCCGACCTCAGATGGTCAAGTCTCTGTGCTTCAGTGTCATCCCTGGATCGGTAATGCTGACACACACAGTACTCGAAGGATTTATAACAGAGTAGCAATCACACACTTATTACATCGAAAGTCTCAAGAGAGAACTTAATACAATAATATGGCTTAAGGCCATCTAATACGATAACAGCGGAAGGCTTGGAAGATAAAGTGAGTCCATCAACTCCAATGGCATAGCTGAGCTGCACGGCAACGACCTAACGAACCTTACTCCTCGTCTGAAAAGTCTGCAACATAATACGTTGCAGCC
Organism: Triticum aestivum; assembly: GCF_018294505.1. NCBI lineage: Eukaryota > Viridiplantae > Streptophyta > Magnoliopsida > Poales > Poaceae > Triticum > Triticum aestivum. The sequence goes on along the minus strand of NC_057800.1, from coordinate 131,295,079 downwards.
CGAAAACGGGTCAACACATGGAATATGCTGGCAAAGTAACATAGTAGAGCAAGAACAGAATAGTGCTATAACTACATGCATATATGGCTGGTGGAAAGCTCTATGGTTACAATTTTGCGGAAAGCCAATTTTTTCCTACAACAAAGGAATATATTTTAATTTAACTATCATGGTGGTTGAACAACATTGAGAAGGCTCCTCCAACTCAATCCCAATTAAAGTGATTAACAACCCAACAATATTAATTAAACATGATGAGATACATGTGATAACCCAAGTACTAGATACTCAAGAATTGTCCATAACCGGGGACACGGCTAACCATGATTAGCTTGTACACTCTGCAGAGGTTTGCGCACTTTTCCCCACAAGACTCGATCGCCTCCGTTGGATTTCTCACACTACAGGGTGTTTGAGAAATGGATGACGGAGACACAGTCTTTCAGAAACATTAACTCTCTACTCCAGACAGACCATACCAAACCTACATCCCACTACCTGCTGATCTGTCTCTTCAAGAGCTTCATGTAACTTACTCAACTATGCTAGAGCCCATAATAGCTTGTGGCTGCACACGGAAGTTTCTAGCATGAATCATCTCAGTTCCCTTTGAGCCTGGGTGGCGGTCCATAGGAAGATCACACGGGTACTCTGGGATTTCCAAAAAATATAGGCAACACTGGGTACTCTAGGTGCCTCAATCCACCCAGTTGTTTGATTAAGTTGCCACCTTAAGTTGAACCATTAATTTAACAAACTCACATCTGTCATGGATTTCACTCAAACCCAAACCAAGTCTACGAGCATAGCATAGCATAGTAATATAAGCAAGCATAGAAGTAACTCCCAAGGGATTGAATATAACAGGGCAATAGGTTCTACCTCATCAACTACTTCCCAACCCACATGTTAATGACATCCTAATCATGCAATGTTTGAGGATTGGAACTAATGCATAAAAACTGGGTGATAAAGGGGTATGATCAAAGTGTTACTTGCCTTGCTGAGGATCCACGAATCCTAGAGACTCGTAGTAACACGCTTCACACTCCGGGAATTCTATCGCAAGCAAACAATAACATACATAAGTAACAAGCAACGATGCACAAGCAAAACTCAAAGAAAAGAGGTTGACCAGAAAGTTCAATTAGGAACTCCGGTTAGCAAAAAGAATCAAATCAAATGGAGCAACGAAACTCAAATGGCGAAAGAAAGAAGCTTCGTTTACTAATCTGAAACTAGGTCAAATTTTACAGTAGCAAAAACTTGTTTGAGTTGGTTAAACGGAAAGAGGGTTTCGATATGAAACTCCAGGCACTTGAATCGCCTGATTCCGATAAACGAGCGAAAATATAAATAGAAACTAAGATCGGATCAGAAATCGCGATCAGGAAAATCGTGGAATAAATCCGATAAAAGAAACTGACAAACAGACTAACGAACGAGCGTTCTTTATCTGTAACTAACGGGTGAAAACCGTTCGTTAAAACGAATGTACGGACGAACATCCGCTAACTAGAAAACCCGAGAAAAACCGGCGATTCGAAAAAAACGAATCTAGGGTTTTCTAAAAAACCGAATGGTTCTAAAAAAAACTGGCGGCTCGGATCCGGCGGCTACCTCCGACGAGGGGCTCCGGCGAGGCAAGGTGGCCGGGCGGCGTCTTGCAGGGCGGCAGCGGCAAGCGGCGGCGGCAGCGCTGGGCGCGGCAAGCGGCGGCGGTGGCTTAGCGCGGCGGCGGCGGCTAGCGTGGGCGGCAGGGTTGGCGCGGGATGGCGGTGGCTGTGGGGATGGGGGCTCGGGTGGCCCGTATATAAAGGGGGCGAGGCGGGGCGGCTTGGAGGAGGGGGCAAGGCGCGGCGGAGGCGGAGTCCAACTCGGACTCCGGTCCGAGTGGCGGCGGCGGCGGCAGCGGCGCGCGCGCACAGGAGGCGGCTGCGGCAAGCGGCGGCCTGGCTCGGCTGGGCCTTAGGCCCAGTCGGGCGCGGAAACTTTTTTTAAAATAATTTTGCCGACCGAAATAAAATCCTAGAAGAATAAATAAAAATCTAAAAATGCCAAAACAAATTTTCACCATCTAAATAGAATATTTAGAACGGAATGAACATTTTCTTGGCCCTAAAATGCAATTTTGAAAATGTGCAATTTTTCTAATGCAAATAAAATCTGAATAAAAACAAATAAAATCAAATAAATGATTCTAATATTTTTCCTCCAATATTTCATTTATTTTGGAGAAGTCATATTATCTCCTCTCTTTAAATTTTTAATGTGAAATATTTTTCGGAGAGAAATAATTAAAATCAAATCCTCATTTCATTATTTGATAAAAGAATCAAATATGAAAACCGGGAAATCCCCAACTCTCTCCGAGGGTCCTTGAGTTGCTTTGGATTTTCGAGGATCGCGAGACGAAAAAGCAATAAAAGATGATATGCAATGATGATCTAATGTATAACATTGAAAATTGAAAATTTGGGATGTTACAGCAACCCACCATCTAATTGCTACTCCACAATGCATTATGTCGGTGTCAAAACCGGCGGATCTCGGGTAGGGGGTCCCGAACTGTGCGTCTAAGGCGGATGGTAACAGGAGGCAGGGGACATGATGTTTACCCAGGTTCGGGCCCTCTCGATAGAGGTAAAACCCTACGTCATGCTTGATTGTTCTTGATGATATGAGTATTACAAGAGTAGATCTACCACGAGATCAGAGAGGCTAAACCCTAGAAGCTAGCCTATGGTATGATTGTCTGTTGTCCTACAGACTAAAACCCTCCGGTTTATATAGACACCGAAAGGGGCTAGGGTTACACAAGGTCGGTTACAAAGGAGGAGATATACATATCTGTATTGCCTAACTTGCCTTCCACGCCAAGAAGAGTCCCATCCGGACACGGGACGAAGTCTTCAATCTTGTATCTTCATAGTCCAACAGTCCGACCAAAGGATATAGTCCGGCTGTTCGGAGACCCCCTAATCCAGGACTCCCTCAGTAGCCCCTGAACCAGGCTTCAATGACGATGAATCCGACGTGCAGTGTTTTCTTCGACATTGCAAGGCGGGCTCCTCCTCCGAATACACCATGGAAGAGTTTGAATGCAAGGATAGTGCCCGAACCTGCAAAATAAGTTCCACATACCACCATAGAGAGAATAATACTTCCACAAATCTAATCTGCCGACACGTTTTGATAGTATGACATCACTTCATGGCCCGGTTATTATTTGAACCGCTTTTCTCAACCAGCTCCACACATATTGCGAGGCGGTTTTCTTGATATGTCTTGTCAAAGCAGAGATCGTGTTCCCCTTATCACAGGATTCTCATTAATACGGACGTGGGTAACCCAATCGTGCCATCAATTGCGGTGGCTAGGGAATAAGCAGTTTTGTCAGGCAAGTGGGGAGACTCATTGCCTCCTCCGCCCTTATAAAGGGACAAAGATTTACTTTTTACACCCACGCCTTCTTCCTTCTCACTTACTCATTCCCGCACACTCGAGCTCTAGCGCCCAAGCTCACGTTCTTCTTCTCAAACCACTCCAAGCATGTCTGGAGCAGGAGGCAAGTGGATGGTTTCCTCCGTCACGGAGGAAAACATCAAAAAGTTACGGGAAGTCGGATACCTAGTTGTGAATATCGCGCACCGGCTGTCGAATGCGGGGCAGATCGTCCCCATGCCCGAATCCCATGAGAGAGTAGTTTTTCTTACCCATTTCGTCCGTGGACTGGGATTTCCTCTCCACCCGTTTGTCCGCGGGCTCATGTTCTACTACGGGATGGATTTTCATGATCTGGCCCCGAACTTCATCCTCAACATCTTGGCATTTATCGTCATGTGCGAGGCCTTCCTCCGCATCAGGCCCCACTTCGGCCTATGGCTGAAAACCTTCAATGTCAAACCAAAGGTAGTGGGTGGCCAGCAAGCAGAGTGCGGGGGCGCCATGGTGGGCAAGATGCCTAATGTCACCTGGCTCGAGGGAACCTACCTAGATACCATAAAGGGATGGCAATCGGGGTGGTTCTACATCACCGAGCCGCGCTACTCCAACTGGGTGGCGGCCCCCAAATTTCGATCCAGAATCCCCACGTGGCTCACCTCTTGGAAAAAGAAGGGCTTGTCCTGGGGTTCTTCGGTAGAGCTGACCGGACTCCAGACCTGCATCTAGAACATGAAGAGCAAGAAAATCAAGCTCGTCAACGTGGTCCAGGTTATGCTCTTCTGTCGGATCCTTCCGTGTCAACGGCGGGCATTTGTTTTGTGGGAGTTCGACTCGGCCAAGCACCAAACGCTGCGAGATCTTTATGACACGATGCATGAGGACGTCTGGAGGGTGCTGTTCAAGAGCGCCAAGATCCCTCCCCCGCTCAACGAGGACCACAGACTCAGCGCAAAGCACCGCGCCAATCCGGTAGGCTTTTTATATTTCTCAGGGTATTTATTTGCCCCAGTTTAGTTTGTCTGCAGGATCTGAACTTCCATGCCATTAACAGTTCTGGATAGAGACGATGGAGCAGCTTAATAGCCTGGCCCCGATGCCCGAAGATCCTGCAGACGCTCTTCTGACGAAGAAGCTAACTCCGGCACCCTACGAGGTGCCGGAAAAGACCAAGAAGAAGGCCGCGGAGACCTGAAAGGGTCTCCGGTGCAAGGTTGTATCGGAGTCATCGGACGATGACTCCGACGCACGCTCCTCCCACAGAAAGGAGGAGGAGGAGAAAAGTTCTCCCCCCCCCAGCCGAGGGAGACAAGAAAAGGAAGGCCGACCCATCTGGGAGGCCGAAGGGTCCAAGAAGGGAAGGACCCTCCTTCCAGACCGTGCCACGACGACCGCCGACAGCGGTGACGAGTGGCTGCCCAGGGACAAGCCCCTGGCGAAGTCGTAAGTGTCCGGACACCATAGTACTTCATGATATGTTTTATTGTACTGCCTTTCCTCATGCCGAACATGATTATGCAGTCCGTCCCGAGCTCATCTCGACGTACCTTCGTCGAGCAGCTCATTGGACTCGTCGGATACAAATAGTGGTTCTCTTCCGACCGCTTCCACCCCTCGCCCTATGGACAACGCTGAGGTGTTGTCCAGACAGGCACCGAGCCAAGGGGAGGTGGTCCTGGGGGTGCCTTGCGGCAACTTCCCGGACCCTGGGCACCAAGGGAGCGAGGCTCGTATGGGCTTCGAGTTCAGGCCCCAGCCGGACACTGCGCCGGAACCCTCGATGGTTCCGGACTCCGGCAGGCGGTCCCTCGTCAAGGGGGGCCAACCATCCGTGTCGGTGTCCTCTGTCCAACCAGAGGCACCGGACAACCTGCTAGAAGCACTTTGCAGCGCTTCCATTGAAGAAGAGCACCGCACTATCATGAGTGTGGTGACCGAGAAGGTTCAGTCCGCCAAGAGCGGACTGACCGAAGCTTGCGCCAGCCTCCTAACAGGCTTTGAGGTAAGCAATCAAAATATAAGAAAATATTACCGCATCGATAGTAGCCCCTGATGCTCTGTTCAGCGTTCGCGAAGAAAAGCCGAATAGAGGATCAAATGATGACTCAGGAGTCTAATTAGAGTATGTCTATGTATATGTGCAGGCTTCACTGCTGGCCACTGCCGTATGTACTGCGGAGGTTTCTGCGCTGAAGCAGGACCTAAAGCGGTTCGAGGACGAGCTCAGCCTCACCAAGAGGCAGCTCGAAGAGAGCAAAGGTAAGAAATACCCCTGTCTATATAGTTAAAGAGAAGTTAGGGTATAAAGTAATAGGATCATCATGGATTTGTCAGGGGCCACGACCGAGGTGGCGACCCTAAGGAAGGCATTGTCCAAGGCCGAAGACAAAGCGGCCAAAGAAAGCATTGAACGGGAGAAACAAGAGGCCCGAGTGGGCGAGGTGCAGCAAGAGCTCGAGGCTCTCGCCAAAAAGCACGAGTCCTTGGAACTAGACTCTAAAACGCGAGAGTCCGAGCTCGCGCAGGCACTTGAAAGCGTCCGGAGCACCAAGGCCGAAACCTACAAGGCCCTCCAGGAGATTGACACGGTGAAGAAGATAGCAGCGGGTAAGGCATTCATTATGCAAAGCAAGCATGTGAAGGAGACTTTCCTTTTTCTTACCCGAGTTCGGAGCTCTCCAGGAGCGGTTGCAGATCTTCCCCGCAGTGTACTAGATGCCGCGGAGTTTTACCGGGCTGAGGAGGGGAGCTCAACGGAGAAGTTGTTCTAGTCTCAGTATACTGGGACCGAACACCCCGTGCCCTTGAGCGACCAGCTGAAGAAGTTGGTCGAGCTTCACAAGGCGGCCGAACAGGCCATGAGGGGCTTTATAGTCCGGATGTGGCCTGGCGAGCCCCTATCCGACAACTACTTCGGTCTGGTGAGACGGCTGGTGGAAGCCTGCCCACGGCTTGAGGTCATCAAGCGGTCCGTCTGCATCGAAGGTGCACGCAGGGCTTTTGCCCGGGCGAAGGTGCACTAGGCGAAGCTGGACGCCGTGAAGCTTGTGAAGGAGGGGCCGCCGCAGGGCAAGGAGCATCGCTGCCCCGAGAATTACTATGAGAGCGTCCTGAAGGGTTCTCGCTTAGTGGCAGATGAGTGTGCCAAGGATATAATCTTTGAATGAACATGCCCATGTGATCCTGTAATATGAAACGAGTTCTTTTGCGCGATGCGACGCTTTCTTAATTTAAAATATTACCTTCTGTGCGGCCATTTATATTTCTAAGAGTTGGCCAGTCGTCGGCTTGTGCCCCCATGTAACTAGTACCAGGGTGTTCGGGATAAACCTGAACACTCTTTACCCCAATTTTGGGTCCTCCAAGGGAGGTGTTCAGCACAACGAACCAGGCAATCGGACTATAATGCTTTATCACTCTCACTTAGCCATAGAAGTCTATGATTTTAAATTTTGGCGAAGCCCCTGGTATTCGGAGGGCCAAATTTGGGGCGCTATACACACCTAAGCCGGACAAGGCCGACTCCTCGCCCAAAGCAGAAAAAGTCTTTAAGGACTTGAGACCTCTCGAACAGCGACCAGTCTCTCGCCTTATCATGACAGTCAGGTTTTGGCTTTCTCTACCGAGGTGCTCGTCTGGAAGAACCGGGACACAATCACAGTAGTTCTCCCACCGCTACCTTAGCCGATATAGCGGAACGTAAGGTACCAAAGCATGGGAGCCGGGCAACCCAACATTTGACCAAAGACAAGATTCGGAGTTGATGCATATAATGCTATAAGTTCGGGGTGCCGCACTATCGAAAGTGTTCGGACTTCTTGCGCCGTACTACGGGGTAAACGAGAGCCCCTGGCGTACTGACCGCACCCGAGCATGCATATGCGGAATGTCGTAAATGGACATATAAGAGAAAGAGAAAAACTTAAATAATGCAATGACAGATTAATAATATGCATTGTTATATGAATAATATGTCGAAACGTACTGGTGCAAGTAGTGCAATAAGAATAAAGTAGGACAATTCAAAATGTCCTATCCCAAGGCAAGCTATGCATAAATAGTGAAAAGCGGGTATATCAAGTATTATTAGAGACCACCTGGCGGTTCCCGTGTTCATCTTAGCTTCTTGCCGCCTTGGTTGATGCTTCCGGAATGTGTCCGGCAATCAGACTGCCGGAAAGGGCTTCCGAAGAGTTAGGCCCTGGAGGAGAAAAGGAATGTCAAAGGTATACAACCCCTGGCATGGTTAAGCCACAATGCGGGGTGTGTCCTGATTGTGCCCCCGCCTATGTCCATGGTATTTTCAATGCGTAGTTATGTACGCGCGGCATGAATTTCGTCGCTGCACTGGGACTGGGACGGGGGCCGGATTGCTAGGAGAGCGTTGATCGCGCCAGGCGGTCCTGTTGCACATTGTTCCGGACTCACTTGAAGGTGTCCGGGGGCTATAACGCCGAATGAGTGGTCTGCCTGAATAGGCTGCTTTGTGCCTCTATTGCAAGGGCCACAGTGTGCTCTTCTGTACGGAGCGAGCGTTCTGTGTTTCCATTTACTGTTATGACCCCGCGGGGTCCTGGCATCTTGAGCTTGAGGTACGCGTAATGCGGCACTACGTTGAATTTTGCAAATGATGTCCGTCTGAGCAGTGCATGATAGCCACTGCAAAATGGGACGATGTCGAAGATTAACTCTTCGCTTCGGAAGTTATACGGTGATCCGAAGACCGCTTCCAGTGTGATTGAGCCTGTGCAATGGGCCTCTACACCTGGGATTACGCCTTTAAAGGTGGTTTTGCTGGGTTTGATCCTTGAGGGATCGATACCCATTTTTCGTACTGTATCTTGATAAAGGAGGTTCAGGCTGCTGCCGCTGTCCATAAGGACTCGAGTGAGGTGAAATCCATCAATGATGGGGTCTAGGACCAGTGCAGCGGATCCTCCATGATGGATGCTAGTGGGGTGGTCCCTGCGATCGAAGGTGATCGGACAAGTGGACTATGGGTTGAACTTCGGGGCGACGGGCTCCATCGCGTAGACGTCCCTTAGTGCACGCTTCCGCTCCCTCTCGGGAATGTGGGTTGCATATATCATGTTCATTGTCTTCACTTGTGGGGGGAACCCCTTTTGTCCTCCTGGGTTCGGTGGCCGGGGCTCCTCCTCGTCATTGCTATGCAACCCCTTGTCCTTGTTTTCGGCATTTAACTTGCCGGCCTGCTTGAACACCCAACATTCTCTGTTGGTGTGATTGGCTGGCTTGTCAGGGGTGCCGTGGATTTGACACGAGCGATCCAGTATGCGATCCAGACTGGACGGAGCCGGAGTATTTCTTTTAAATGGCTTTTTCCACTGACCGGATTTAGAGCCTCTGAATCCAGCATTGACTGCCGTATCTTCGGTGTTATCGCCGTTATTGCGGCGCTTTGGTCTATTACGACGCTGCCTACCGTTAATGTCTTTGGTATCCGAGGTATCCGGATTCCTTGATGTGTTGTTGCTGCAGGCCAGCCAGCTGTCCTCGCCCGTGCAAAAGCGGGCCATGAGTGTTGTGAGGGCTGCCATAGATTTCGGCTTCTCTTGGCCGAGGTGGCGGGCGAGCCACTCATCGCGGATGTTATGCTTGAATGACGCTAGGGCTTCTGCATCCGGATAGTCTACAATTTGATTTTTCTTAGTCAGGAATCGTGTCCAGAATTGTCTGGCCGATTCCCCTGGCTGCTGGGTTATGTGGCTCAGGTCATCAGCATTCGGTGGCCGCACATAAGTGCCCTGGAAGTTGTCAAGAAATGCATCTTCCAAATCCTCCCAACTGCCAACTGAATCTGCTGGCAAGCTATTCAGCCAATGCTGGGCTGGTCCTTTGAGTTTTAGTGGGAGGTACTTGATGGCATGTAGATCGTCACCGCGAGCCATGTGGATGTGAAGGAGGAAATCCTCAATCCATACAGCGGGATCTGTTGTGCCATCATATGATTCAATATTTACGGGTTTGAAACCCTCCGGGAATTCATGATTCATAACTTCATCAGTGAAGCATAGGGGTTGTGCGGCGCCTCTGTGCCGGGCTATATCCCAATGTAGTTTGTATGAGTCTTGTATGTTGTATTCGGCCTGGCTGGATTTACTCTTGGTGTATCCGACGTGACGATCATCGTCCCGGGTGGGCGCATGTGCTCGTGTCCCGTATATTGACCTTGAGATTTTTGCCTTACCATCCAAGATGCCTCACAAGTCCTTTGTGTTGCCCCAGGCCTTAATATTTTTGATTGAGTGGCGACGGGGTGCGGTCTGAACTTTAGGCTGAAACGCCTCCCTGGCTCGGTCGCGTAGTGGCCGGTCAGCCGCATCGTACACTGGTAAATGAGGTTTCAATGCTTCCTCCTCGAGGTGAGGTAGCAACCTGCGTTTTGGGTAACTCTTGGACGGGCGCTCGAGTTCATGCTCCTTGGCCGCAAGGACTTCGATCCATCTGTCTGCTAGTAAATCTTGATTAGCTTGAAGTTGTTGCTGTCACTACTAGGAAAAGGGCTAGTAATGGCGCACCAGTTTTGCCCACTAATGGCGCACTACTGGTGCGCCATTAGTATCACGCCACTAGTATTTCTTACTAATGGCGCACCACCGGTGCGCCATTAGTATCTGGTATACTAATGGCGCACCGAGCAGTGCGCCATTAGTATAGAACAACATGCACCATTAGTATGCCTCCCAGGGGGCCATATTTAACCATGTGCTTTGACATACTAATGGCGCACTGTTGGGTGATGCGCCATTAGTGTGATTATAACAGTGCGCCATTAGTGTCTTGTGTGGTGCACCACTAGTATGAATATTAGGGATTTTTTTTCATTTCTGATATTTTCACAGGTTAAAAAATATTAGAGATAACATACAACACAGATCTGCTTAGCTTACATACAGGGGGCCATATGTAACGATGTTACCTGCGTCCACCAGATCATATCCAACACACAAGTTTCATCATATATACATACATAGCCAACACATAGTTCCATCGTTACATATTACAAAAGTTTCACAATGTTCATTCAACACCGTTATCCATCAATTCACAAAAGTTTCACATTGATACAAAATAAAAACACAAATGGAAAAGAAGCACTCCATCCATGCAAGCTTCTGTGAATTAAATCAAATATGCAAAATGATAAACGAGAAGTTAGAAGAAGAAGAAGAAGAGAAGAAGAAGAAGAAGAAGACTAGAAGAAGAATAAGAAGAAGACTATAAGCTTATTATGTAAACTTGATCATTTTGTGCTAACATAAGTAATTTTGGAGCTAACCTATAGGAAACTAAGCATATAAGCTCTAAGTTAGCATATTAGAGCCAACTTAAGTAAAATGAAGCTAACCTATGTCATTTTGGATAAGAAGAAGAATAAGAAGAAGACTATAAGCTTATTATGTAAACTTGATCATTTTGTGCTAACATAAGTAATTTTGGAGCTAACCTATAGGAAACTAAGCATATACGCTCTAAGTTAGCATATTAGAGCCAACTTAGGTAAAATGAAGCTAACCTATGTCATTTTGGATAAGAAGAAGAATAAGAAGAAGACTATAAGCTTATTATGTAAACTTGATCATTTTGTGCTAACATAAGTAATTTTGGAGCTAACCTATAGGAAACTAAGCATATAAGCTCTAAGTTAGCATATTAGAGCCAACTTAGGTAAAATGAAGCTAACATATGTCATTTTGGATAAGAAGAAGAATAAGAAGAAGACTATAAGCTTATTATGTAAACTTGGTCATTTTGTGCAAGCATAAGTAATTTTGGAGCTAACCTATAGGAAACTAAGCATATTAGAGATAAATAGGTAACTAAGTATATATATATATATATATCATTTTGGAGATCTGACATACCTGACATAGTTCAGTTCTCATTGTTCTTCTCCTTCTCCTTCCTCAGCCTGATGCGCCAAGAGCGGCGAGGCGGTGGAGGCAGTGGAGGCAGCTGTGGGATGTAGTCTTCTACCACAATTGGTGTGGTCATGTCGCCCAGCTGTGGGATCGCCGGCGCCACCACCGGTGCATGGTAATTGTCAGGCACCACTACCATCGCGAGGCCACCCTCAGCCACCACCATCTCTTGCCCATGGTCAGCCACCACCATCTCTTGCCCATGGTCAGCCACCACCATCTCTTGCCCATGGTCAGCCACCACCATCTCTTGCACCTGGTCAGCCACCACCATCTCTTGCCCTTGGTCAGCCACCACCAGCGCTAGGTCATCCTCAGCCTGATGCCCATCGTCATCCTGCAGCTCCTCATCCCCACTCTGCTCCTCTTCTCCCCCACTCCAGTCTGGATCATCCTTCTTGTTGTCTTCGCTGCTGCCAGAATCACTGCTGCTTTCGCTAAGGCCAGAATCACTGTTGCTTTTGCTACAGCCATAATCGTTGCTGCTTTGGCTGTAGCCAGTGTCGCTGCTGCTGCTCCCATTGCCTATCCAAATGCAACAATGACCGTTAACAATCGATGTGAGACAAAGCCAAATATGGAGGAATAAGAAGAGGCAGAACGCACTGGCATCTTCGTCTTCAGCGTAGGGCATGCGACACATAGTCTTGTTGAAAACCTTCACAATGAGCATTGTGGCGTCATCGTCGTACCTCAAGAGAAGAAAGTACCTGGTCTGCAGGTCGTAGGCATTGTAGAACTTCTCCCAGCCATGGCACAGGTACATGTGGCCCTCCTCGATCACCAACTCCATGTCCCACAGCCTGCGAACCCCGCTACCGGCCTGTCGGAGCTTCGCATTATCTGGCGGATCTTCACCCAGCATCTTCATAAAAGCGTCAGGCAGCCTCTGCAATTTGGGACAAGGAGTGATGTAGCAAACAACAGAGTTATCATAATAAGATGGGTGAAGGGGAGATCTCTCATTTTATATACCTACCTCGTGGCTGATACTGAAGAAGAAAGTATGATAGTGAAGAACTCTAAAGCATGCAACTCGTACTCCGGTGAGGCAGAGCGGCGATGGCTGCTTCCCCCCATCTCTAATAAGCAGCAGAAGATACCAATTAGTACCCTGACAACATTATAGCAGCATAAATTTTGAGCAAAAGATAATCAACATTAGTCGCAAGTACCCCATATGTCCTATTTTTAGCAAAGTCATGCTAAAATTCACGGAAAATTTCAGCATGACCTTTGCTGAAAATAGGACATATGGAGTACCCGAATTTGCCGGAACGGAAGTTAATCGACATTCCGGCAAACTCAAGGGCCTCTCGGGGACAAAACCCAGCAAACTAGCAAGATGATCGTCATCTTTGTAAGTCATTACTTGTCAAATACAGAAGAAGGAACAATTTATTTGTGACATAGTTGGTCCATACAAAAGAAGCAACACCCTACACTAGCCTAAAAACAAGTGAAGTTTCACCCATATAAGAACAACTTTATAACATCAGAGAAGTTGCTATGTTTTTTCTACTGCTAGGAAAAACATCACTCATTGGAAATGAAAATCTCAGTACCAGCATTTTGAACTTTGAAATGAAATATAGTAGTAGTATTAGTAGTATATGGAGTAGTATCTTGTCTAGTAGTAGTATTAGTTGTATATGGAGTAGCAAGTTTTGCCTTAGAGACAGCAAAAGCTATGTTTTTTATCAATTCAGATAGCTAAGTGGAAAACCACGTCAAGTTCTGATAATCCATCTAATCTAATGAAATCTGAACTCAACCTGATCATGGTTCATGCCCTCAGACACATCAGCACCTCAAGAATGCCATGACAAAAATGAAAAGGACCAAGACAATCACCACACAAGTGATGAAAGCACTAGCGAATCATGTTAAAGCTAACCTCTACATTTGACCCTCAACTATAACAATCGCATGCAGTACAGAGAAGTGTTGATGCAGGCATCAAACATTATAATGGCTGAATTTGATCTACTCCAATAATTTTCTCAAGTTACATGATTAACAAGCTTGGGCTTAGCAGTAATATTCTGAGAAAATATTTTCTTGAAGCCTGAACAACTGGCTTTCCTTTTTAAAAACAAAACCAAAACCATGACACAATCACTTGACAACATCTATTGACTACATTAGATGGATAAATTCCATATGTTGTGGAAGACCACCCTCAAGCAGACTGCTTATGACCATGGATCCTAAATGGATTAGCGTTTGGCGAGAAGACATTGTGGACAACAATATTCAGAAGCATACCTTAAGTAATATTCTTAACTATATCATCATCTTATGAAATATTATAGTGTGGTGGCTGTTCTAGAAAATGCAGCAATATTGTAAACATAACTTTTAGACAAGCTAGAGAAAGAGATGAATGGATGAAAATGACACCCTCACTATTTTAAATTTAATAGAAACCACACAGGAGTTACCATCCCCAAATCTTCTTTTTTATTTATGGTCAAGTAATTGCTGAAATATTTGAAACAAAGGCTAGCATTGCACCACCATTCACTGACAAACCATTAGAGCATTGTGAACAACAAATTCAGAGAAAACTCTCTTTGGCACACAAATTCAGAGCATTGTAAAAAACAGAAACAACTGAATGTCCTATCATGACATGGCAACGAACTAACAAAAATTGCGCGTTCTACCAGCACACCAGCACAAAATTTTCTTTGATCTTACTAGACACAAAAATTTTCTTCAGTGTGTCCAGTGCATTTTTTCAGTGTGTCCAAATCTTGCAGGTACCAAGTACTCCAATGCACATGGAGTACTAATTATTCATGTTTGCTAGGCACTACTCCCACAATTTTTTGAACCTAATTTGACCTAAATTCGAGATGGATTTGACCTAAACCTAGCAAAAGAGAGAAGACGAGGGCATGGCCGAGAGGGAGGAGAGGAGGAAGAGAGGAGAGGAGAGGCAGAGGGAGGAGGGTTACCTGACCACGATGAGGTGGTGGCCGGAGCGGAGACGACAGAGGGCGGAGACGGCGAGCTTGGGGGAGGCAGGGATAGAAGGCGGGGAGGTCGCAGGCCTCCTCTCCTGGTGGACGTGGGGCCTCCTCTCCTGGTGGAACTCAGGGTGGGGCGGCTCCGAGGCGAGGGGGGCGGCGCTCGGGGGGGAGGCGGGGCTCGGGGGCGAGGCGGCGAAGGGGAGAGGGAGGCGGTGGGGGCGCGTGGGCGGTTGCGGTGAGGTTAGGTCGAGTGGGGGATGTGGCGAGGGAGGGAGAGAGGCCAGAGGGGAACAGGTGGAGTGGGGGAGGGTTAGCAATGGCGCACCTCCCCCTGGTGCGCCATAAGTATGACGACAGCAATGGCGCACCACCCCCAGGTGTGCCATTAGTACGAAAAATTTATTACAGTTCGAGCACTCAGGTTATATTCCACCTAACCGTATCTGAAACAGAACACACACACTAGCCCGACTGGTCAGCACGCAGCACACACACTGGGAGGTCCTGGGTTTGATTCCCACGCTCCCCAATTTTTGTTTTTATGCATTTTTTCTTTGCACATATCTTTTTATGCGTGCATCCAAATATAACATGTCACATATGCTAGATGCTCAGAATTTCATGTAGAAAAATAATATGCAGTTTGTTGCCATGTTAACAACATTTAAAATGCTGTTTGATATTTATTTGTGTTTAAATATATTCAAACTTGTTTAAAACATAACTAAATATCCATAGCTCAAAATTTGACAAACTTTATATGCTTTTGGGAGTAACATATATGCGGTGGCTCGTCGGCGGCGGTGGAGCGGGGGAGGGTGCGGGGGGTGCTCGTCGGTGGCGGTGGAGCGGGGGAGGGTGCGGGGGTGCTCGTCGGCGGCGGTGGAGCGGGGGCGGGTGCGAGGGGTGCTCGTCGGCGGCGGTGGAGCGGGGGAGGGTGCACCACACATACATGCGCCATTAGTAGTTTTGCAAAAAAGTATTAAAAATAATTTTTATACTAATGGCGCACCATGGCACAGTGCGCCATTACTAGTTTGAACTAGTAATGGCGCACTATGCGACGGTGCGCCATTAGTAGTTTTGCAAAAAAGCAAAAAAAAGAATACAGTAGTGGCGCACTCAACGGTTGGTGCGCCATTAGTAGTTCTAACTACTAATGGCGCACTTTGCCCGGATGCGTCATTAGTATGTTTGAAAAAATGAAAAAAAACATTTTGTTACTAGTGGCGCACCTTGTGCCTGGTGCGCCATTAGTGTCTTACACACTAATGGCGTATCTTCACGTGGTGCGCCATTAGTAAATAGTAGTCGCGCACCACTTCTCTGGTGCGCCATTAGTGTCAATTTCATCTTTAGCCCTTTTCCTAGTAGTGTGTTTCTTCTTTAGGCTACTTGCCGTGGCCATAAGCCGACGCTTGAAGCGCTCTTGCTCGACGGGGTCCTCAGGCACGATAAACTCGTCGTCGCCGAGGCTCGCCTCGTCTTCGGAGAGGGCCATGTAATTGTCCTCCTCCAGTTCTCCATCTGCTGCCTGCTCTGGGGGGCTAGCTTGTTCGTCCTCTAGCTCTGCACCGTGCTGGAGGGGATTGTTGTTGTCTTCGGTGCTATCCGGAGTGTTATTATCTCCTGTGCCGGTATCACTGCTCTTGCTGTGGCGGGACTTAGAGCGGCGCCACTGACGTCGGTGCTTGGGTTGCTTCTTGGAGGGGTCATCCTCCGCTTTCTCGTCTCCATTGGCTTATTTGGGGGTGTCCACCATGTATATATCAGATGAGGAGGTGGCGGTCCAGTGCCCCGAGGGCTGTGGATCCTCTTCGTCTCCGGCTTCGTTGTCCATACCGTCGAAGTCCTTGGAGCCGAAGTCGAGCATGTCGGTTAAGTCGTCGACAGTGGCTACTAAGTGGGTGGTGGGTGGGCAGTGAATTTCTTCGTCGTCCGCATCCCATTCTAGCCGGACATAGTTCGGCCAAGGTTCTCCTGACAGGGAGAGAGACCTTAATGAATTTAGCAAATCCCCGAAGGGTGAGTGCTGAAAGATGTCCGCGGAGGTGAACTCCATGATCGGCGTCCAGTCGGATTCGACGGGCACGGATATGAGGGGCTTGGAGTCCATGGCCAGAGATGAATCCAGTGGTTTGGTGACACGGCTCTCGTAAGGGGTGAAGTCAGTATCCGGATCTATCGCCACTGAGAGGGTCCATCCCTCCGCTCTCGGATGGCGTGACTTGCTCTAGATTGATGGGCAGAGTAGCTGCTGATGCGATCTCCCAAAGACTGTCTGACGGAAGAGCTACGTCATGCTCGTCAAGACTGTGCAGCGCGTCCGACTTGGGCTCGAGTCCGTCGAAGATCAAGTCTCCGCGGATGTCGTCCATGTAGTTCAAGTTTCCAAATCTGACCTGATGGCCAGGGGCGTAGCTCTCAATCTACTCCAGATGGCCAAGCGAATTGGCGCGCAGTGTAAAGCCACCGAATATGAAGATCTGTCCGGGGAGGAAAGCCTCACCCTGGACCACATCGCTAGCGATGATCGAAGGAGCCATCGAGCCTTATGGTGACGACACAGTGGAACTCTCAATGAAAGCACCAATGTCTGTGTCAAAACCGGCGGATCTCGGGTAGGGGGTCCCGAACTGTGCGTCTAAGGCGGATGGTAACAGGAGGTAGGGGACACCATGTTTACCCAGGTTCGGGCCCTCTCGATAGAGGTAAAACCCTACATCCCGCTTGATTGTTCTTGAGGATATGAGTATTACAGGAGTAGATCTACCACGAGATCAGAGAGGCTAAACCCTAGAAGCTAGCCTATGGTATGATTGTCTGTTATCCTACGGACTAAAACACTCCGGTTTATATTGACACCGGAGGGGGATAGGGTTACACAAGGTCGGTTACAAAGTAGGAATATACATATCCATATTGCCTAGCTTGCCTTCCACGCCAAGTAGAGTCCCATCCGGACATGGGACGAAGTCTTCAATCTTGTATCTTCATAGTCCAACAGTCCGGCCAAACGATATAGTCCGGCTGTCCGGAGACCCCCTAATCCAGGACTCCCTCACATTCCCTTAGGCCCAAATATGGTGAAGTGTCATGTAGTCGACATTAACATGACACCACTAAGGGAATAACAACATACATACCATCAAAATATCGAACATATATCAAGTTCACATGATTACTTGCAACATGATTTCTCCAGTGACCTCAAGAACAAAGGTAACTACTCACAAATAATAATCATGCTCAAGATCAGAGGGGTATTAAATAGCATAATGGATCTAAACATATAATCTTCCACCAAATAAACCATATAGTTATCAACTACAAGATGTAATCAACACTACTAGTCACCCACGAGCACCAATCTATAGTGCTGGTAACAAGATTGAACACAAGAGATGAACTAGGGTTTGAGATGAGATGGTGCTATTGAATATGTTGATGGAGATTGTCCTCCCCAAGATGGAAGAGTTGTTGGTGATGATGATGACGATGATTTCCCCCTCCAGGAGGGAAGTTCCCCTGGCGGAATCGCTCCACCAGAGGGCCAAAGTGCTCCTGCCCAAGTTCCGCCTCGCGGCGGCGGCACTCCTACCCGAAAGTCTCCTCCTTATTTTTTCTAGGTCAAAATCACTTATATACCAAAATATGGGCACCGGAGGTGGGCCAAGGAGGCCACAACCCACCATGGCACGCTTGGGGGGCCTAGCGCGCCTAGGTGGGTTGTGCCCACCTGGTGGCCCCCCTCTCATGGTTATTGGCTCCAGTATTTCTTAAATATTCCATAAAAAATCTCCGTGAAGTTTCAGCTTATTTGTAGTTGTGCAGAATAGGTAGCCTGACGTAGCTTTTTCAAGTCCAAATTTCCAGCTGTCGGAATTCTCCCTCTTGGTGTGTTCCTTGCAAATTATGATAGAAAAGGCATTAGAATTTCTCCAAAAAGCATTATTATGGACAAAAACATTATAAATAATAGTAAGAAAACATGATGAAAAATGGACGTATCACCCCCCCCCCCCGAGGAACAGTGATGCTAAGATACGTGGTGTTGGGGAACGTAGAATTTCAAAAAAAATCCTACAATCACGCAAGATCTATCTAGGAGATGCATAGCTGAAGGAAATATGTCCTAGAGGCAATAATAAAGTTGTTATTTATATTTCCTTATATCATGATAAATGTTTATTATTCATGCTAGAATTGTATTAACCGGAAACTTAGTAATGTGTGAATACATAGACAAACAAAGTATCCCTAGTATGCATCTACTTGACTAGCTCGTTAATCAAAGATGGTTAAGTTTCCTAACCATAGAAATGTGTTGTCATTTGATAAACGGGATCACATCATTAGAGGATAATGTGATGGACAAGACCCATCTTTAGCTTAGCACTATGATCGTTTAGTTTATTGCTATTGCTTTCTTCATGACTTATACATGTTCCTCTGACTATGAGCTTATGCAACTCCCGAATACCGGAGGAACACTTAGTGTGCTATAAAATGTCACAACATAACTGGGTGATTATAAAGATGCGCTACAGGTGTCTCCGATGGTGTTTGTTGAGTTGGCATTGATCGAGATTAGGATTTGTCACTCCGTGTATCGGAGAGGTATCTCTGGGCCCTCTCGGTAATGCACATCACTATAAGCTTTGCAAGCAATGTGACTAATGAGTTAGTTGCGGGATGATGCATTACGAAACAAGTAAAGAGACTTGTCGTAACGAGATTGAACTAGGTATGATGATACCGACAATCGAATCTCAGGCAGGTAACATACCGATGACAAAAGGGAAAAATGTACGTTGTTATGTGGTTTGACCAATGTTCAAGATATCTTCCGATATGCCGATAAATCGACCGATTTATCGCTTACCGCTGTCAGACCGATAAGATAAATCGGCTGATAAATCAGCCGATATGGCGATAAATCCGCCGATATGCCGATAAACTGGCCGATTTACCCCTTATCATGGGTCGACTGATAAGTTCCCGATAAGCGATATCCCCAACATTGGGTTTGACTGATAAAGATCTTCATAGAATATGTAGGAGCCAATATGAGCATCTAGGTTCCACTATTGGTTATTGACCGGAGATGTGTCTCGGTCATGTCTACATAGTTCTCGAACCCGTAGGGTCTGAACGCTTAACGTTCGATGACGATTTGTATTATGAGTTATGTGATTTTATGACCAAAGTTTGTTTAGAGTCCCGGATGAGATCACGGACATCACGAGGATTCTCGAAATGGTCGAGACATAAAGATTCATATATTGGAAGGTTGCATTTCGACATCGGAATGGTCCCGAGTGGTTCGGGCATTTTTTCGGAGTACCGGGAGGTTACCGGAACCCCCCGGGAGAAGTATTGGGCCTAGTGGGCCTTATTGGAGGAGAGGAGATAGGGCCACAAGAGAGGGGTGCGCCCTCCCCTTGCCCAAACCGAATTGGACTAGGGGAGGCGGCCAGGGCCGACCCCCCTGTTTCCTTCCCCTCTCTTTCCCTTCCCTTTCCATCCGGTGGAATAAAGGAAAGGGGGTGCGAATCCTACTTGGACTAGGAGCCCAAGTAGGACTCCCCCTTGGCTCTCCCAAACTGGTCGGCCTCCTCTCTCCCTCCCTCCTTTATATACGTGGCCAGGGTGCACCCCAATAGCACAACAGACAATCTCTGAGCCGTGTGCGGTGCCCCCCTCCATAGTTACACACCTCGGTCATATCTTTGTAGTGCTTAGGTGAATCCCTATGCCGGTAACTTCATCATCATCGTCGCCACGCCGTTGTGCTGACAGAATTCTCCCTCGCCCTCAACTGGATCAAGAGATCGAGGGACGTCATCGAGTTGAACGTGTGCTAAACGTGGAGGTGTCGTACGTTCGGTGCTTGGATCGATTGGATCGCGAAGACGTTCGACTACATCAACTGTGTTACTAAACGCTTCCGCTTTCGGTCTACGAGGGTACGTGGACACACTCTCCACTCTCGTTGCTATGCATCTCCTAGATAGATCTTGCGTGATCATAGGGATTTTTTTGAAATACTGCATTCCCCATCAGTGGCATCCGAGCCAGGTCTATGCGTAGATGTTATATGCACGAGTAGAACACAATGAGTTATGGGTGATAATAGTCATACTGCTTACCAGCAACATCTTACTTTGATTCGGCAGCATTGTTGGATGAAGTCGCCTGGACCGACATTACATGACCGCGTTCATGAGACTGGTTCTACCGACATGCTTCGCACACAGGTGGCTAGCGGGTGTCTGTTTCTCTAGATTAGTTGAATCAAGTTTGACTACGCCCGGTCCTTGTTAAAGGTTAAAATAGCACACTTGAAGAAAATCGTTGTGGTTTTGATGCGTAGGTAAGAACGGTTCTTGCTAGAAGCCTGTAGCAGCCACGTAAAACTTGCAACAGCAAAGTAGAGGACGTCTAACTTGTTTTTGCAGGGCTTGTTGTGATGTGATATGGTCAAGACGTGATGAGATATAAATTGTTGTATGAGATGATCATGTTTTTCTAAAGTTATCGGCAACTAGCAGGAGCCTTATGGTTGTCTCTTTATTGCATAAGATCCACGCGCTATATAATTGCTTTACTTTATCGCTATGCGATAGCAATAGTAGCAAAAGCAATAGTTGGTGAGACAACCATGTGACGACACGTTGATAGAGATCAATATGATGGAGATCATGGTGTCATGCCGGTGACGATGGAGATCATGATGGTACTTTGGAGATGGATATCAAAGGCACAAGATGATGATGGCCATATCATGTCACATATTTTGATTGCATGTGATGTTTATATTTTATGCATCTTATTTTGCTTAGTATGGCGGTAGCATTATAAGATGATCCCTCACTAAATTTCAAGGTATAAGTGTTCTCCCTAAGTATGCACCATTGCGACAGTTCATCGTGCCGAGACACCACGTGATGATCGGGTGTGATAAGCTCTACTTACACATACAACGGGTGCAAGCCAGTTTTGCACACGCGGAATACTCGGGTTAAACTTGTCGAGCCTATCATATGCATATATGGCCTCGAAACACTCAGACCAAAAGGTCGAGCGTGAATCATATAGTAGATATGATCAACATAGTGATGTTCACCATTGAAAACTACTCCATCTCACGTGATGATCGGACATGGTTTAGTTGATATGGATCACGTGATCATTTAGATGACTAGAGGGATGTCTATCTAAGTGGGAGTTCTTAATTAATATGATTAATTGAACTTCAATTTATCATGAACTTAGTCCTCATAGTTTTTGCATATCTATGTTGTAGATCAATAGCTCATGTTATAGTTCCCCGTTTATTTTTGATATGTTCCTAGAGAAAATTAAGTTGAAAGATGATAGTAGAAATGATGCGGACTGGATCCGTGATCCGAGGATTATCCTCATTGTTGCACAAAAGAATTATGTCCTTGATGCACCGCTAGGTGACGGACCTTTTTGCAAGAGCAGATGCAGACATTATGAACGTTTGGCAAGCTCGGTATGATGACTATTTGATAGTTTAGTGCATCATGCTTTACGGCTTAGAACTGGGACTTCAAAAAATGTTTTGAACGACATGGACCATTGAAAGTGCTAGTTATCGACTAGAGGGGGGTGAATAGGCGATTTTTATGAAAGTATTCAAAACATGGATGTTTCGAAGACAAACAATAGAAATGAACCTATAAACATGCAGTAGAAGGTAGACTACACTAGGCAAGCCATAGTCAAGTATACAATGAAATGGAAGCACGAAGACTAATAGCAACTAGGCAGTATGGATCAGTATGGAAGATAGTATGAAGCCAATCAGAACAAACATTCACACAGTGAAGATAAACAGATAATGCAAACAGACAATGAATTCACAAGTACCAACTATAGATAAGGAGAAGGGATGGATAGAACCAGTTGCTTGTTGAAGACAATGATTTTGTTTTAACTCAGAAGATCGTGTCTTCACCTTATTCCCCTTGAGCTAAGGACACACAGTCCTCGCCCAATCACTCAGGTAAGTCTTCAAGGTAGACTTCCAAACCTTCACAGACTTCGTTCACCGGCGATCCACAATGACTCTTGGATGCTCAGAACGCGACGCCTAACCGGCTGGAGGATTCACAGTCCTCAAGTGTAACAAATCTTCATATCACACAGACAGGAAGACTTCAGTGATGCCTAACACTCTTTGGCTCTGGGTGTTTAGGGCTTTGTCCTCGCAAGGATTTCTCTCTCAAAAGCTTCGGTGGTGGGTTGCTCTCAAACGACAAAAGCCGTGCACTAACTCTGAGCAGCCACCAATTTATGGTGTAGGGGGTGGGCTATTTATAGCCACTAGGCAACCCGACCTGATTTGTCCGAAATGACCCTGGGTCACTAAGGAACTGACACGTGTTCTAACAGTCAGATTTCAAACACACGTGATAACTTCACTTGGGCTACAAGTAAAGCTGACTCATCCAGCTCTGGATAAGATTTGCTCTCATTGTCTTCACTCGAAGACATAGGATTTTGGTTAAGTATCACTTCAGTCACTCTGACTTTGTTCACTGGGACCCCACTTAACAGTATGGTGGTTCCTATGACTCAACAAAGAAGAAAAGGAAACAACGAAACAACTAAGTCTTCGCGCTCCATAGTCTTCACGCGATGTCTTCTCTTGTCATAGTCTTCAATGTGAATATCTTCACATACCACCTTTGTCTTCAATGTCTTCATACATTTTTAGGGGTCATCTCCGGTAGGTAAACCGAATCAATGAGGGACTACTACCTATGTTATCCTGCAATTCTCACAGACACATTAGTCCCTCAACCAGGTTTGTTGTCAATACTCCAAAACCAACTAGGGGTGGCACTAGATGCACTTACAATCTCCCCCTTTTTGGTGATTGATGAAAAACTGGTTGAAGTTTTCAATGGGGATAAAAGTATGTGAAATTGTGAAGGATTGAGTTATTGTCTTCGTAAGTAGCAGAAAGGCTCCCCCCTGAAGATGTGCATATAAGTATTTTGCTTTTGAATGCAAATGCACATGGCAGGTTATACTTGCGGAGCTCCTCTTCTACTTATGAAGACAATTCATCATGCATGAAGGGATATAACGAAGATAGTGACATGCATACTGAAAAATGGACGTCTGCAAAATGACTTCGTGTAGAATTTATCGTCGCACATGCAGAATTTATCATCGCATCACATAGTTGACGAAAAGGTAGCAGACGACCATCAAGTTTAAGTGTTATAACTCAAAAGAACCAAATGTATCAAAAGCGAGAGTTGTAAGCACTGGACAAATGTAGCAAAAGTATAGAAACCACCCATATAGACCCGCTTGAAGACTATCAACTCATATGCTTCTCCCCCATTTGTCAGTAATGACCAAAAAGGTTTGAAGACATAGAGCTTGCTACTCGTTCCCATGAGGAGTAAGCGAAGTAGCAGGGTCGTTGTTGAGGTTTGGTGGTGCAGACGAACTTGGTGCAGTGTCGATACGCGCTGAAGTTGGAGGTGGTGAGGTAGCATCATCTTGGTCATCAATGACTCTGGCATTAACAGTTGCAGCTGACGAAGAATAGTCAGAGTCTTCAAGTGAGGGAGTCCGACGCAAGTGAGCATTCCGGGGAGGAGTTGAATCAAACTTGAATCTCTCAGTGAAGCCATCCTGGTGAAGATCATCTTCAGAGCTTAGCAGAGTCAGACTCTTCCACGATCGGCGACAGGTTTCATGTGTAACAAAGGCATTCTTGGTGGCAAGGTTGCCAATGCGATTGACATCCACCAAGAGGCTTTGCATTTGACGCTTAAGCCAGTCATGATGCTTATCCTATTTCTGATGTAGAGCGATGAGAAGCTCTCGGTCATTGAGAACACGATATCGCTTCCGAGGCCTTTGGGCAATGGTGCTTTCAGTGGCTTCTGTTTGGGTGCGAGGGGCACGTGTATTGCCAGCCAAGGGATAAACATGAGAAACGACCTGAACTCCTTCAATGGGCTGTGAGAATCTTTGGTGATCAACATTGTGAAGAGTAACAGGCTCTTTGGCAGGCTCTGGGTAGATGGCTTCAACAGACAGATCAACCTCTGGTAACAATATGAGATGATTGCGTGCAGAAGGCTCATAGTTGATTGCAGAGTGAAGCTTTATAAGGCGCATTACCCATGGAGCATAGAATTTCAGACCAAAGATGTCGGAGCCAGATGCAGCCAGCTGCCTGATGAAAAAGTCTTGAGCATTGAAGATGATGCCATTGAAGATATAGAAAACCAAAGTCTTCATTGCTCCTTCAAGCTTCGCTGCAGAGGAATGTCCTTTGACAGGCCATAGAGTTCGCCTGATGATGTGATAAATGGTGCGGGGCAGATACTCTAGATCTTCAACAAAGAATTCCGTTGGGTATTCAACGTCGCGTGGCAGAGGCTTCATCATGCTCAGCATTTGGCTCAAATTAGGCTCTGGCTTCTGGAATATGCTCTCCAAAGCATTCTGGTGTAGTTTACAACCTGGTTCATAAAGTTCGCCAGGAGTGGGCAGGGCTATAAGCTCAATGATGTCTTGGGCTTTAGCTTCATGATGTACATCGCCCGTCATCCACTCAAGGATCCATGTCTTCGGATCCCTGTTGTAACCATGAATGTGGATGGTAGCCTAGAATTGTAGCAGAAGTTCTTCATTCCAATGTTCTTTTGCAGTCACAAATGGGAGAAGACCAGCATCTTTGAAGTAGTCAAGGGCTTCTTCTAGGCAAGGCAGGCCAGCCATGGCTTCGCTGTTTAGACGCATATGAGGGAAAATGCGCCCCTGGTTGTATAAGATGCACAAATAGTAATTGCGCTGCTGATAACTCCAGAATCGATCTGATGAAATTCTTGGCCTTGTGTAGGGGTTCTTAGCACTGTCAAGGAATGTGTTGTGTGCCTTGAAGCCATTGACATTAAAGGATCCTGGTGAAGTTGCGGTACCTGGGAACCTTGGCAGTCTTGGCTTAGGCTTCGGGACCTGAGGCCTATGCTCTACATGATAATCAAATTGCGGACCAGGAGCAGGTGGAGGAACCAGAATGGGCCATCTGACAGTAACCAGCTGACCATGATCAAATGCTTGCTCGATGGTGTGTGTCCTTGGAGGCGGTACAGGAGTAGTGGCAGTGGCAATGGTATTGACTTCAGGCTGCAGATTTGCATCAGGTGCAGCATTGGCTTTAGGTTTAGGAACTTCTAGTACCTCATTAGCTTCAGGCGCCACATTAGCTTCAGCCATGACGACGTCATTTGCTTCAGTTGAGTTGTTTGTGGCCGCCTCAGTATTGTTAACCTCCACTTGAGTAGC
This sequence comes from Triticum aestivum, assembly GCF_018294505.1. NCBI lineage: Eukaryota > Viridiplantae > Streptophyta > Magnoliopsida > Poales > Poaceae > Triticum > Triticum aestivum. The sequence continues at coordinate 131,269,365 of NC_057800.1, read as the reverse complement.
TGGAGGGTTAGACACGTTCTCCGCGAGAACAACTTCAGGGTTGGTTGAGAGTGTAGCAACACGTTCTTCTCCAGCTCTTGTCTCTTCTTGTTCATCGGCTGATGCAGCCGGAGTGTCTTCAGCAGCTTTGGCTTCAGACTCGTGGATGTTCGCATTAGGAGAGGCTTTAGGAAATACTTGGCATGATACTGAGTGGTGTTGTTCTCCTTCTGGAACACTTGACAGAGGGACTTGCGGCCTTGGTCCTTTGCGAAGCCTGCGGAGTGCGGGCGACGCCTTTGGAGTGGGAGTTGGCTGGGCCACAAAGTCATTGTCTTCAAGCACCGAAGTGGTGACTTGAGGTGGGGGAGTACTTGGTGATTCTTCTTGGCGGGGGGAGTCTTGAGGGTGATCAGCCCATGAATCATCCTGAGCAATTGGCGTCAAAGGACGACCAATGCTGATGAGTTCGCTGTTCGTCAGAACAGGCGATGATACCATAGTGTGCTCGATCTGGGGAAGGATGTCATCATCTTCAACATTGTCGTGGTGACCAATGTCTTCAGCTGCGGTGGGGTCAATAGCTGGATCTTCTTCAGCTTCAGTAGCCTCTTTGGTATCAGGCTCATGAACTATCAACTAACGCTCATGTTGTTCAGACGCAGGACGAGCCACTGAGATCGGCTCGACGACAAGGGGCTCTACGGGAGCAGCCCGATCTTTCTTCTTAGTTGTTTTCTTTTTCGTCGGTGGAGCTTCGTCAGTGGTGTGCTGGGTCTTGCTCTTGAGGGCTTCGGCTTCAGCTGCCCTTGTTTTCTTGAGCTCCGAAGCCACTGTGGGGACCTTAGGCTTTGAGCCTGTCATACTGGCAGGGAAGACAATGTGAGGTTCTTCCTGCCTTGATGCTTCAGGTAGGGCCACAGCAGGCTTCTTCTTCTTCTTGGCAGCCATTCTGGGGTCGATGTCAGGTCGCCCCAGAGCCTTGCGCTTTTCAGCTTCATTGTAGCCTTATACACATTTGGCAGCCAGGTGTTTCATGCGCTCTCGAGAACCTTAACCTTCTTCACGTTTCTTGTGGAATGCCTCCTTGAGCTCATGCAGCATGACCTTGAAGTTTTGGACGTCTGCCACGTTGAGCTTGGCCATGTGCTTCTTGAACTGAGCCTTTTCATAGTCAATCTTGTGCTTCATCTCAACAATTCTCTATGCTAGAGCTAGCTCAGGAGCAATGGCTCCATGGAAGGAGACGCTGAGGCCAATTGGGAGTTGAAGATCATCAAAACTGTGGTCTGGGCTGTCGAACCACTCATCAATGAACTTGTAAAGGATCTCCACATCAAAGAGGGGAAGATCATTGAAGATTTCCGCCTCTTGTTTGCTCTTTATAAGCAGCTCAAGAGCATCATCGCCAAGATCGTCATCGCTAGACAGATCAATGGCTGCGTTCTCATTCCTCAGAACGGCAGCAGGGGTCAATGCTTGACCAGTTGGTTGCATGGGCTTCTTCATCTTGTCAGGCTTGGAGATGCGAGAGAGATCTTCAGACTGCACACTGGCTTCAGTGGCCAGTGGCTTCGCCCACGAAACTTTTGGTGCAGAGGAGGGCTTTGAAGCCTTTGGTTTCTTTTGCTTTACATGCTTCGGTGGTGCAGGCACTTCGTCAGAATCATCGTCATCTGCAGAGTGATCCACGGCTGCCCCTTGAACCTAAATGTGAGTGATGAGACCTTCAAGGTTGTAGAAGGGCCCAACAATATTGGGTTCAACATCGCGTGTGCCATCGGCACGAGGAGCAAAGGGACCGGGGTTGAAGTCTAACCCAAGCGACTTCTTGTTCTCTTTGGCAGAAGTTTTGGCAAACTGGAAGTTGCGCTTAAAGAGATTGTATTCATGACACCATAACAGAGAGGATGGGTCGGCATTAGCAGGCTGAGGTCCACGGATCATGCAAGGGTAGAAGCCTTGGGCAATAGCTTCGGACTTCGACTTAGGCTGAAGACCTTTGTATATAATATCTCCCCAGGGGCCCTTGGTGGCATTCTTTTCAGCATATTCGTCAGTGACAAATTTGTACTTGAACCATTCCTCTGCCCAATGTCTTCGAATCCATTGGATTCAGTTCTTGCGTTCTCCATAGGTCTCTTCTAGATCTGACTTGTAAAGTTCATAGAGATCCGGTGGCAGGTCCTTAGCAGTGTTTTCACGGCACTGTCTGCCGCCCTTCCTGACTGATTTTTCTGTCGCCATGAAGTTCAAACTAAATGTCTTCAAAACTTGTAAAGGCTTCCGTCTGCTGGTCAGACAGGAACTGGCCTCGGGAGAATTGATGTGACGCTATAAGAATTCTGCGAATGAATGCAGACTATGAGAACCAAGGGATTCTCCCACGGACATGTACCTATGACAGCATTAGAGATGTGAGGGAAGGGGAAGAGGTCATATGCATTCTCAGAAGATTTTGAAGATAAATCAGTTTAGAAGACATTGACCTCATAGTGCGAAGACATTCACTCATATGTAGAGACTTGGTTCCAGATTTGTACGAATCCACGAATAAGACAGGTGAGGAATCTAACTACTTTGTGAAGCATAAGTGAACATACTAGGCATGTTATGAGATGTAGAAAAGGATAGATTCAATTTGTTGGGACAGAAACCATGTGAGGTTGAAAAGGATGAATCTATCAGATCGAAAGGACTGAAAAAAGAGCTTTTATTTACCACTCGAGGAACTGCTAGACGGAGTAGAAGATGAGGCCGAGCAGTTCGATCTTCCGTGCCCTAAGTTGGCGATGGAGGACACCTACGGCGACGGTAGAGAAGACGATGTCCGCGGTCGGCGTGAGGACGGCGTCGGTGAGGTCACAGTAGCTAAGTGCTTCGTCACCGGCGTCGTCGAGGGCTAGCAGTGGCGCTAGGGTTTGTGCTAGAAGGAGAAGTGGAAGAAGAGATAATGACTGGGGGTGTGGCGTGTATTTATAAGGATAGGAACGACACAATGTTATTATGCAGGTGCCCCTGGCGGTTCACATCTGAAGGACATGTGGCGAACATGCAACACATTGGAGGTTGTTCCATGTTCCCACGCACGCCTGGATTGTCGGGTGGTCGTTCCCGCTTCTCCGGGTTTCAGGCAAAAAGGATTGAGCATTTAAATCAGATTTAATGTTTGTCTCTGTGTCTTCTGCTGACAAGGACGCAGAGAAGACATTCGACAGTTTCAATAGAATGCATATGATTTGGATAGATAGAGTTTGAGGCAGAAAGCATAGAGAGGTTAGGGTCCGATCACATTCACTTAGTTCAAAAGATTCAAACGAGAAGACATAGCTATAAGTGAATGATGTAGAGGACAGAACACTAATATATGTATATATCAGAATACAACCAAATCAACATAGTGAAGATAAACATGAGGACATGTTGAAATTTGAAGACAAACCAAATGCAAAGACATAGCAAATGTAACGCCGTGAGACAAACACTTCAAACAGAAGAATTTGGTGGTGGCGTTACCCAGCGTATAGGAAGTATTAGACCCAGACATGGCGCACAATTATCGTGGTGCTCCGAAGTCAAATTCCGTGTTAATGTATTCACACTTAGAATGTAATTCTTCATTGATTGAAGATATACTTTACTCCGTGTGTTGCACATCTAAGTCATCAACATGCATAAGTGTTAGGATGTGTGCCTGATCACAGGACATTTGAGGATTCCAAGATATTTAGCGCACACCGCACCTTGCAAAACCTTTTCTCATCCAAGGGCTTTGTGAAGATATCTGCCAGTTGCTCTTCAGTGTTGACGTGTATGATATCAATATCTTCCTTCATGACATGATCTCTGAGAAAGTGATGAAGAATTTCAATGTGCTTTGTCTTCGAGTGTTGAACTGGGTTGTTGGCAATCTTGATGGCGCTTTCGTTGTCGCAGTAGAGTGGTACTTGTTTCAGATGGATGTCATAGTCCTTGAGTGTTTGCTTCATCCATAGAAGCTGAGCGCAGCAAGATCCAGCAGCGATGTATTCAGATTCAGCAGTGGAGAGTGATACACAGTTCTGCTTCTTTGAAGACCAACAGACAAGTGATCGTCCTAGAAACTGACATGTGCCTGATGTAGACTTCCGATCCACCTTGTCACCAGCATAATCAGCATCCGAGAACCCAACTAGATCAAACTCTGAGCCCTTTGGATACCATAATCCTAATGTTTGGGTGTAAGCCAAATATCGAAGAATTCGCTTCACGGCTAAGTGATGCGATTCCTTTGGTACCGCTTGGAATCAAGCACACATGCAAACACTAAGCATAATATCTGGCCTAGATGCACATAAATAAAGCAAAGAACCAATCATGGAGCAGTATACCTTTTGACCGAACTCTTTACCATTAGCATCAGGACCCAGATGACTCTTGGTTGGCATTGGCATCGTGTAACCTTTGGAGTCTTGCATTTCAAACTTCTTCAGGCAATCTTTGAGGTATTTCTCTTGAGATATTTAGATGTCGTTGCATTGCTGCCGTATTTGAAGACCAAGGAAGAACTTCAGCTCACCCATCATGGACATCTGATATTTCTCTTGCATCATGTGTCCAAACTCATCACTGTATTTTTGATTAGTGCAGCCGAAGATAATGTCATCCATATATATTTGGCACACAAACAGTTCACCATCATATGTCTTCGTGAAGAGTATGGGATCCAGGGAACCAGGTTTGAAGCCTTTGCTCTTTAGGAAGTCTTTGAGTGTGTCATACCAAGCACGAGGGGCTTGTTTGAGGCCATACAGTGCCTTATTGAGTTTGTATACCATATCAGGGTGTTTTGGATCTTCAAAACTAGGCGGTTGTGCAACATACACTTCTTATTCAATCTTGCCATTGAGAAAGGCACTCTTCACATCCATTTGATACAGAAGGATGTTATGATGATTTGCATAGGTTAGCAGTATGCGAATAGCTTCAAGCCTAGCCACAGGAGAAAATGTTTCATCGAAGTCAATTCCTTCAACTTCAGTGTATCCTTGAGCAATGAGACGAGCCTTGTTTCTGACAACTTGACCATGCTCATCTTGCTTGTTGCGATATATCCATTTAGTGCCTATGATATTGTGTTTACGAGGATCAGGATGCTTGACCAGTTCCCATACATTATTCAGCTCGAACTGTTGAGGCTCTTCTTGCATAGCTTGAATCTATTCAGGTTCCATGAAGGCTTCATCAACATTCTTGGGTTCAGATATTGAGACAAATGCAACGTTCCCACAAAAATGTGTTAGTTGTGTTGCCCTTGAATGAGTGAGTGGACCAGGTGCATTGATGCTATCAATTATCTTCTCAATCTGTACTTCATTTGCAACGCGAGGATGAACTGGACGAAGATTTTGCTCTTGCTGATCATTGTCATCGTTTAGAGGATTGTCTTCAAGGGATGCTTGGCCCTCGTCATCTTTCCAGCTTCGCAGGCACATCATAAGTGATCCTTCTTGAACTTGACGCCCTTGATGCCTATGACGTGCTTCTTCTTTGCGAGAGTATGCAAATTCCTCATGCCAGCATTCCCTAGACTCCGATGCCAGAGCCAGCACTCTGAAGCTTTTGCAAGAAGACATACGGCAAGCTGTGGTCCTGCTGAGAAATCTACCATATACAAATCGTCTTTGTGATACCCTTCAAAGACTAGAGACTTATCAGATTCCATCAGAACAAGGCAATGATATTTTCCAAATATCACAATCATGTTCAAGTCACAAAGCATTGAGACAGACATTAAGTTGAAACCAAGGGCTTCAACAAGCATCACTTTATCCATGTGCTGATCCTTTGAGATTGCAACTCTACCTAGACCCAATACCTTACTTTTACCAGTATCAGCAAATGTGATGTAACTTTTGTCAGATGGGCGTAAGGTTGAGTCCATGAGAAGAATTTGATCACCAGTCATATGATTAGTGCATCCTCTATCGATAATCCATTCTGAAGCAGCTAGTGTCATAACCTACAGAACAGTTAGGGGGATAGGCTTCACGAAGAGTATTGTGAAGCATAATCATTTGACGAGCAAGTGAATTATGAAAGCTCAGACCCAGGTTAGAATTGATAGGATGCATGTTAAGCGACTTAGAAATGAAATACATAATAAGATCATTTGGGCATTTTATCTTGTGCCCCACAAGATATTTTAGGTCCCCAGCAATAGCTTCAGACGCATTTGATTTTCGGCTGGAGACCTTTCCCTGCAAAAGAGAGTTATGCTTTCTTAGCCACCCACATCTTCAGGGGTGGCTTCGAAGCAATGAATCTAAGTGCAGCATCTGAGAACTTTGGCTTTGAAGCCCTAGCAAATAGTTTTGCAGGAGGTGAATAATACTCATAAGAATAAGAAAAGTAGTTCTTGGTCTTATGAACATGGCGGTTTGATGAAACACGCTCATATTCATAAGCCTGAGTATGGTTTCCCTGCAAAACATTTGTGTTAGTGTGACTCAGGTGAGTCCTCTGTCTGTATGAAGCATTTGGATCATATGAAGCCTGTGGTCTGGGGTTTGTCTTCTCCCCTTGTGGTGTCATGACGACATTCACACAAAGATTCTCTAGACACCTTTTGGGCACCCAGCCTTTCTTCATAGGTGGCCCATTCCTGCAGTTAGTACCAATATACCAGGCAAACACTTCAACATTCTGATTCTTAAACAGTTTATAGTTTGCATCAAAGGATTCATCAACGATAATAGGGTTAGCACAAGTGAAGCCAGATAAGGTGGATGGATCCACTGAAGGTCCCTTTGCAGCAACCCATGTGGTCTTGGGGTACTGCTCAGGCTTTTAGTAGGAGCCATCAACATTCATTTTCCTCTCGAACCCAACACCCTCTTTCCTAGGGTTTTGGTTCAGAATCTTCTTTTTGAGGACATCGCACAGTGTCTGATGCCCTTTGAGACTTTTTTACATCCCTGTTTCAAGAAATGTCTTCAACCTAGCATTTTCATCAGCAATAGTAGTGGTATCCTCAGCAGAGGGGTTAGTTACCACATCACCAGTTGAATATATTGCAACAATAGCAGCAGTAGAACAATCAGCAACAGAAGTAGCGTTATCATGCTCAAGGCATTTTAGACATGGTGGTTCAAAACCTTCCTGAGCGGGACTGATCTGTTGAGCGCGAAGTGACTCGTTTTCCTTTTGAAGATCTTCATGAACCGCTCTCAATTTCTCAAGTTCTTGCTTCCTTTGAAGATAATCATAGAAAAGCATTTCATGAGTTGTTGAGAGCGTTTCATGACGACTTTCAAGTTCCTCATACTTAACATGAAGATTTTTTATGTCTTCAATTAAGGACTGAGATCGAGTCATTTTAGCGTCCAACAGGTTATCGCTTTTGTCTAACAGTTTTTGAATATGTTCCATAGCTTTCTGTTGTTCAGTTGCAATTTTAGCAAGTGTTTTGTAGCTGGGTTTGGAATCACAATCAGAGTCATCTTCACTGGATGTTTGATAGTGAGCATTGCGTGAGTTTACCTTGGCACCGTGTGGCATGAGGCAATAGGTGGGAGCGGATTCGTCCTTGTCATTAGCATCAGCGTCGGTGACGAAGTCATTGTCTTCAGTGTTGAAGATGAACTTGGCAACGTAGGCTGTAGCCAGACTTGCAACGCCAGAGTCGGACTCCTCCTCAGACTCCACCTCCACCTCCTCAGACGCAGACTCCTCCTCTGAATCCATTTCCTTGCCAACAAACGCACGAGCCTTGCCAGATGAGCTCTTCTTGTGTGATGAAGACTTCAAGGAAGACTTGGAAGAAGACTTTGAGTATTTCTTCTTCTTCTTATCATCAGAATCATATTCCTTGCTCTTCTTCTTCTTGTTGTTCTCATTGTCCCACTGCGGACACTCAGAGATGTAGTGACCAGGTTTCTTGCACTTGTGGCATGTTCTCTTCTTGTAGTCATGAGTAGAAGCTTCATCATTCCTTGACCTGGATCATGAAGACTTTTTGAAGCCTTTCTTCCTAGTGAACTTCTGGAACTTCTTCACTAGCATAGCAAGCTCCTTTCCAATATCTTCAGGATCATCAGAACTGCAGTCAGATTCTTCTTCAGATCAGGAAACGGCATTTGCCTTCAAGGCGCGAGTTCGGCCATAGTTGGGACCGTAGATATCTCTTTTCTCAGAAAGCTGAAACTCATGTGTGTTGAGCCTTTCAAGTATGTCAGACGGATCGAGTGTCTTGAAGTCAGGGCGTTCTTGAATCATCAGGGCTAGGGTGTCAAACAAGCTGTCAAGTGATCTCAGGAGCGTCTTGACGATTTCATGCTTGGTCATCTCAGTGTTGGGGAACGTAGTAATTTCAAAAAAATTCCTACGCACACGCAAGTTCATGGTGATACATAGAAACGAAAGGGGAGAGTGTTGTCCACGTACCCTCATAGACCGAAAGGGGAAGCGTTAGCACAACGTGGTTGATGTAGTCGTACGTCTTCACGATTCGACCAATCAAGTACCGAGCGCACGGCACCTCCGATTTCAGCACACGTTCAGCCCGATGACATCCCTCGAACTCCGATCCAGCCGAGTGTTGAGGGAGAGTTTCGTCAGCACGACAGCGTGGTGACGACGATGATGTTCTACCAACGCAGGGCTTCGCCTAAGCACCGCTACAGTATTATCGAGGTGGACTATGGTGGAGGGGGCACCGCACACGGCTAAAAGATCAAACGATCAATTGTTGTGTCTATGGGGTGCCCCCTGCCCCCGTATATAAAGGAGCAAGGGGGAGGTGTGGCCAGCCTAGAGGGGGCGCGCCAGGAGGACTCCTACTCCTACCGGGAGTAGGACTCCCTCCCACTACAAAAAAAGACACATCCGTGACATTTTGGGCCGAACGAATTTTTTTCTGTCATACATATGACACTTCTATGACGATAATTGTTACAAAACCCGGTATCATCATAGATGTGGTGGGCTCCTACTTCTATGACAAAAAATCATGACAGAAAATGGGATTTTCGTCCTGGGCGGGCTGGAGACGCAGCTGCATGACATTCTTTGGGCCATCCATGACTGAAAAAACCGTGGTAGAAGCGAGGGGGAGGAAAATTTTGGGGAGTTCCCGGTTACGGTGGGAGGTTGGGGGCCGAGCAATGCGCGTTTCTCTCATACACATACGCACGTGTGTGCGAGACGTTGGCTCTAACTGAACCCGAGCGAGGCGTTGGGATCTAACTGAACCCGAGCGATTGCACTGTAGGCTACGCGTTACTGAACCCGAGCGATCGATCGATGGCTGTTAACTGAACCCGATCGAGCGATTCCTTTGCTACTCCTACTAACTGAAGCCGATCGATGCTTCCTCTGGGATGAACAGTGAGCGTTGCGGGGGGGGGGGGGTGGTTGGATGAATAGTGAGCGGTGGCGTTGCCTCTGGATGAATAGGACCCGTGGTGTGGAGGGCTGGATGAACAGTAGACGATGGAGGGGTGCCCGTGGAGGGGTGGTTGAACAGGACCTCGTGGTGTGGAGGGCTGGATGAACAGTAGGCGGTGGAGGGGTGGTTGAACAGTAGCCGGTGGAGTAGTGCGCGGTGGAGGCTGGATGAACAGGAGCCCGTGGAGGCTGGAGGAGGTCGACGGTAGCCCGTGGAGGCTGGAGGAGGTCAACGATGGAGATGAACAGTATCTCGTGGAGTCCCGTTTTGCGGTACGCCACACCCCTCTCGATGAACAGGACCCCTGTTTCGACCGTAGGAGGTTCGTTTCGTCCGTTTTGCGGTATGCCACACCCCTCCCGATCAATAGGACTCCCGTTTGGACCGTTGGAGGTCTGTTTCGTCCGTTTTGTGATACGCCACACCCCTCCCGATCAACAGGACCCCCGTTTCGACCGTAGGAGGTCCGTTTCCTCCGTTTTGCGGTATGCCAGGCCTCGTTTCCATCGCCTGTTTCGTCCAAGCCCTCCCGATGAACACGACCACGCATTCCGTTCCGACCCAGCCGGTTGGCTCCCACGCGTTCTGTTGCCTCCCGATGAACACGATGCATTCCGTTGCCTCCCCATGAACATGACGCATTCCGTTGCCTCCCCATGAACAAGACACATTCCGTTGCCTCCCCGTGAACACGACGACGACGCTGTTTCTCCGTTCCGACCCAGACATGTACACGAGCCCTGGCCGTATGTATGCACGAGTAGGCGTTCGAGACCCCGCCCGTATGTACACATACGTGGTCGTATTTTATTTCTTGCACCCTGGCCGCTGTACATACGTGTACATGCTACGTGCGTGCCTCTACTACGACACGTACGCGCCTCTACTACGACATGTGCGCGCCTCTACATCCACCAGTATATATGTACGTACACGTTCGCGACCAGAATGACAACGCTACATACGCTTCGACCAGGTGGGTCCCGACTGTCAGGCACTTCCTTGCGTGCGAAGATGTAGCTGGTGGGTCCCAGCAGTCAGGGGGGCGAATTGTTTTTTTTTGCCCAGACGCACTTCCTTGCGTGCGAAGATGTAGCTGGTGGGTCCCAGCAGTCAGGGGGCGAATCATTTTTTTTGCCCGAACGCACTTCCTTGTGTGCGAAGATGTAGCTGGTGGGTCCCAGTAGTCAGGGGGAAACATTTTTTTCGTGAAATACGGTGGCCCGTCTGGTGGGTCCCCGCTGTCAGGTGGAGGAATTATTATTTTGCGCATAACAAGGAGGCACTTCCTTGTGTGCAGCCGTGGACCCAGCTGTCAGCCTCTCCACACACAGTCTACTTCCGATGGTGTCGTTCGTTGACCACATTGACCATGCCGCGCCGAGCGCATCCAAGGTGGTGGACGACGGCGAGGCCCCGGACAACAACGAGCCAGAGATGGGAAGACGCGGGAGTAGAGTCGCGGACGGAGAGGTGTACGAGGGTTAACTGGTTCTAGTGCGGTGTGGTTCGGCAGTCGGTGGAGAAGAACAGGAGGTGTGGAGGGGTGGAGGGATGGCCTGGCCAACGGTGGAGTAGCGCTTCATAGCGAAGCGTGCTAAGCAGAGCTGCTAGCAGCAGGAGGCGGGAGGTGGTCCCAGCGGCGCTGGAGGAAGAAGATGAGAGATTGAAGATGGATGCCGGTCGTTGGATGTAAATCCAACGGCTAACTTGTCAGAATCATTTGTTGACTAAATTGACAACGACTTGCGTTGGCTTCGACCTATTGGCCCACATTTCTGCCTCCAAAAATGTGGCACGCATTCAACCCATTTTTTCAGAATTTACAGTCTTTTTTGCGTGGTAGAATTTACAGTCAATTTGATCTTTTTTTTGAATTACAGCCATTAGCTGGGCTGGGTGAACAAATAATGTAGCATCCATGCGGCCCATTTATTTTATTTCCTAAAAAATTACAGGCCATTTGTACTTTCTCGAAATACACGATTTTGCTGGGCTGATTCTAATTATAATGTTGGGTTGGGCCAGCAATGTTATCAAAAAATAAAAAGGGGCTGAGAATTTTGTTATAAATATATTTAAATAATAAGTGATATTATTACATTTGTCCTTAAATCTTACCAAGATTTTGAACACAATCACTAGGATTTTCGTGCCAAAACAATCCAGGATTTTATTTGCTAAGAAATTATTTTTAGAAGTTAATAAGATGTGGAATATTGTTTTCTTACATATGTAAGTATCTGTTAAATATATGATGACAATAAAAGTAATATAAAATAACATATAAAATAATTTAAATATATATAATATAGTTAGAAGGGAAACATAAGTTGGACCTGGCGTTCCTATTCTTATATAGAAAAATAGAATAGACCTCTGCGTTTTCTTCAAAAAAATACATAAATTGGGCTGCCAAAAATAAAACCTCGGATGGGAGGTCCATAGGCCGGTCGATACATGATGGCCCTAAGAAAATACAAACAGGCCTATGGACCTCCCATCCGTGGCCATGGTCTGCGCATGCTAAAAATGAAAGCCTAGACGGGGCAGCCACCACGTCCAACACTTGCCAAAACTTCGTCCCTCGTTTTCTCTGTGTTTCGCAAACTCGACGTTGTGTGGGCATTTTGACTGTGCATCATATGAAGATGTGCTATGCATGAATGTTGATCAGCATGATGTTAACTGGCTGGTAGTTCCATTTTCGACCATGAATAAAACTTCCAACATGATGTTAACCCTGTTTGAAAAGGCCATGTTAATATAAATGCTCTGCCTCTGAAAGTTGCAGTTTCTTATCTGAAACTGAACTTGCAGTTTCTTATCTGAAACTAAAACTTGCAGTTTCTTCTCTGAGAATCACATTGTCTGCACTTTTATACTCCTATGAAACTACATTTTTAAGTGCTAAAAATAGATCTCTAGAATTCATAAAATACTTCATATGCTCAATACTGCATATCTAAAATTCAAAAGACATTCATATCTGAAAGTACTCTCAAAATACACAACACAAAACACAATTCACAACCTGCAAATACTGACAACCCTAAGCTCCTCCTGACAATTCACAACCTGCCCGACTATTGGGCTGGGGGGGCAGCCCCCTCCTATTCCTCGACGGCAGACAGCCGCCCCGTGAGATGATGTGAACGGCGAGGGAGACGATGGCGGGGAAGCGTCGTCGGGCCAACTGCTTTTCTCCTCTTGCAGTTGGGTTCGGTCGACGAAGACTCCACCGGCTCGCTCTGGCAGGACACCCTCACAAACGGCACCCTGTAGATGCTCGATCCTTCAATCTCTGGTGGATGCTCCATCTGGGATCGATACTCCCACCACCGCTCCCTCATGATCGGATTCGGTGAATATGTTTGCTCCATGGCCCAGAGGAGAAGCTCTATGTACTCCGACGCGACTCCCTCCGGGAGTATCGCCGCCTTTTCGCTCTGTTGCAGATATTTGGCCATGGATGTCGCCGTCGCCGCTAGTTGGTTCTTGTTGTCAAACCAAGAATGTATCTCCAACATCCTAGCTAGCTTCATAGGGTCGCCGTCTACGATCCTCATGTATCGGTTGTACACCTCCATCGATCTACTTCTCCACAGCACCTTCACTCGCCGGCGGTGGTTTTTGAGTGGAAGAGGAGAGGAGCAGCACTAGTTTTGGATTAGAACGGGAGAGGAGCGACACTGGTTTTGGACTGGAACAGGAGAGGAGGGGCGGTGGTTTTGAAATGGAAGAGGAGAGGAGCGACGCTGCATTTAGATTGGAATAGGAGAGGAGCGGCGGCGGTTTAAGAGGATAAAAGCGGAAGAGCGGCGCTGGTCTTGGAAGTATTTTTTTGTTGTTTTGCGTATTTTGGGTCAAAGTTTGACCACGTACTGTATTTGACAAGCAAAATGTGAATGCATGTCACCAAAAATTGTATCGTTTGGTTCGTATCTGAATGTACTTTCAAATTATATTATTTTTGCAATGTATAACATATATTTTATGTGCGAAAATCATGGTCAATTATGACCCAGAATAAAAGGGAGACTAGTTAATGTGGGGTCGCTTTCTTAATTGAAGGGTAAATTGATTTTGATTTTGATCCAATCACAGCGCGCCGGCCCTCTCGTCCAATCCTAAATCATTGCCGCACGCTCCTCTCCCTCTTCTCCATTGCAAAACCACCTCCTCTCCTCTCCATCATCTCCATTCCAAAACCACTGTCTCGCCTCTCCCTCTTTTGATCTTCTCCATTGCAAAACCACCTCCTCTCCTCTCCATCATCTCCATTCCAAAACCACCGTCTCGCCTCTCCCTCTTCTTTATTGCAAAACCACCGTCTCTCCTACCATCTTCCAAAGCTAGCATAGGACCACTCAGAAGGACATCTATGGAGAGGATGTAGCAGCGAATCAGGCAGACTAGAAATCATAACCTCACTGCCCAAAGGAGACAACATGAATCCCGAGGACAAACTAGACGAGGAACAAAGCTCAAATTAAAGATAAACTGGTAGAGAAGGGGTCCGTCGATAGATGTCCTAATTAACATAGCCGGCTTGAACTAGATGGCAGCCAAGTAGTCACTGTTCATGCATGTGCCCCCAATGACTAGCCCAACTCAGTTGTCGCTGTTTAAACCTCGCAGTGATTCGAAGCACATGACACCTAATTTTGTGAGATGACAAGAAACCTTTTTTTAGATTTTTCACCACAACTACAGCCATGTACAACACATCCTGCACGATATGTAGATGATATCCAATCCAGGCGTGTCTTTTGGAGTCTGGTCACATGCATGGACGAACTAATCTTCGGTGTCTTGCAGGCATCATCCAGGCACCAGCGTAGTACAACACTTCTGCAGTACTATCGCTCGTCTCCCTCTTCTATTAAGTTACCCGACTTGCAGGGCCGGGGAGTGTGCCTATGGTCGGTTCTCAATTGCCGTCCCACATGTGTGTGCAAACGCAATATGACGCGCGTTCCATTTGGAGAGCAGCGTGCCAGACATACCGACCGTCTGGGGTGCGACGTGCACGCGACGGGCGTGCTGTATACTCCATACATGTGTACCGTAGTTTTCTAGACGCTTTGCTTCATGGCGCGGGCGCAATCCATGGATACAAAATTAGTATACTGTATACTATTTAAAAGTCGAGGGTGGGGCTTTTCCTGCGCGGTAGGTGGCGGGGCAGTTCCGCCTAGTCGGTTTGACAGAGACGCGAGAAGATGAGGGAGTAGTCTGCTGCAAACGTAGCGCTGTGTGATTTGACAGCAAGTTACTGCTGGCCAGGTGGGGCCCCGTGATTTGACTTGCCATTATCATTTTAAATGCGGCGCTATGACCGGCGTGAGTCTCCCGATTCCTGACCACCTCCATACAGGTGCCTCTCCCAATGCTCCACCATGTAGTAGAGGCTGGCTCTTGCATGAGAGCCCACTTCTCCACTTTTTTCTTGCCTCTCTTTCCTCCACATATGCAAATGCCATGTAAAGCGCACTATTGTACTTACTTTTACTTGCTGCTACACGTGCTTAAGCTTGCCACATAGGCATAAAGTCTGATGTGGCAAGTTAATCAAGAAGAGAGAGACTAGTTTGGTGACCCAAGAAAGAAATGGTGCTAAGCGCGTGTACATAGGTGAAAAGACAATTTTGAGTCTATAGCTAATTAAATGAAGCAAACTTAGCAACACCATTTCATTGGAAGAGGTCACTCCTTGGCAAATGCAATAAATACTAGTACTCCCTGTGTCCCATAATATAAGAATGTTTTTGGCACTACACTAGTGTTAAAAACATTCTTATATTATGGGACGGAGGGAGTACGAAGAAAGAGATAGAGATGAGTAAAAAAATACACTTATAGCCAACCTTGTTGTAGTATGAGTGACTAAGTGATTACTATGTATGACATGCCAACATCAGATAGCCTAACGCACCGTGTTAAATCTCCAAGGGCGCGATCGCGCGAGCGACGCGACGGTCATGGTAGGCGCGACCATGATACGGGCTGCTGGTAGCCCTTGGATCTGAGATCAAACGGTTGCATGCTAAGTTGCTGAAAAATTGCAGAATAACCCTCCAGGATAGGATATTCACCCATAGCTCTAGAATCATGCCATGCAACCATTCGATCTAAGATCCAAGGGCTCTCGAAAGCATGTATCATGGGAGAATGGAAAGCCACTACCCTGCCGTTCGCACGCTGGCAGTTCGCTCCTACTCGTCCCCGCATGTCCTTCAATACTATGACGGTTCACTCCTAGTCGTCCCATCCATTCACATTACGGCAGTTCCACTAATCCTAACTCTCCTCCCAAATCCATGGCGTCCCAAATCTCCACAATCGGCAGTGAGTACAAGGTTAGAACCATCACCGGCGATGAGTTTGACGTCATCTACAACCGTTCTTCCGCGACGGTGAAAGGATGCCTTTCTCGCTTCAGACGCATGTTCGAAGACTCAGATGATGAGTGGGTCGGTGGGCTAGATGTTGAGTACACCACAGTCCTGGGACAAGAGAAGGATCTAAAAGACAAAGAGAGGAAGAAGCTCACCGTGATCCAAGTTTGCGTGCATGACTTATGCTTGGTCTACCACATATGCCATGCCGACGTTGAGTGCCAGGATTTTAAGGACTTCCTCGAGAGCAACCTAGTCAAATTCATTACTATAGACTTTGGTAACGACAAAGAAGTCCTGTGTCGGATATGCCTCGTTGTAGGCAACACCTTCGACCTCCAGAAGAATCGGCTGGTGTCCAACCTTCAATGCTGACCTTGGCAAGAGCCATGGTTCATCCTTCGTACGGTAAACTGGAGAAACCTCCATACATGTTTCATCGTCATGCATGGCAGCGGAATGTACTAGATATAGACCACATCCACTACGCTGCAATGGATGGCTACCTTTGCTTCAATATAGACAAGGGTTGGATGAAGAGCAACAGCCAAGTGTGCGGTTCAAGCAAAGAAGTATCGGCCAAGAGGAAGAGGGACAAGGACGAAGTCGAGGACGTGGACGAGGACTCCGAGTAAGGTGGCAGTGTCGTTGCTCATGGTGGTTCTAATGCAATGTCTACCGGAATAGTTCAAAGTTTAATTTCAAGCGTGCTTAATTTAATTTGAGGGGTGTGTTGTGCTGAGCCCCCAGCAGAACTATGTTATGTTTCTTCTCGTTACTTTAACTCTTTAGTACGTACATACTAGTATTTCTTAAATTTCATATTTTAGTTGGTATAGTACTACCACTCGTTTCTTCACATTATATATGTACAATATATATGGCCAACATCATGCCAGCAGTTTAGTTGTCAAAGAATTTCAGGGTGCTTAGTTTTGTCAAAGAATTCCAGGATGCTTAGAGGGCGCGTGGATCCAAGGGACTTATTTTAGTCTGACTAAAAATAGTCCCTTTAAGAGGCTAAAGTTCCAAGCACCCTTGACTAAAGAGGGGCTAAAACTAGTCTTGATACTAATTTTTTTAGTCAGGGGTACCCCTACTAAAATGTGAATTAGTCCTCTCTCTACTCATTTAACTCCTCTCCTTTAACACAGGTGAGTTCTGGATTGCAGGGTTTGGAGGATAATAAATTCTCATTAACTTGATTTTAGCCTTTTTAGTATTTGGATCCAAGCATGGGTGAGGCTAGCATGTTTTAGTCCCACTACTTTTAGTCATGGGACTAAAACATATCCAAGCACCCTCTTAGTTTTATTTGAGGGGTGGGTTGTGCTGGACACCATTATTGTGACTAGCCTTTTTAATAGTACTATATGCATAATTTGGCGACGAGCGCTCTCTATATGTACCACCTTTTTTTAAATTTCAAGTGTTGCTCCATGGCGCAATCCATCGATACTACTGCTGTACAAAAGTATACATTTTTTAAAAGGCTAGAGGGCGGGGCAGTCTAGCTTGGTCGGTTTCACGAGAGGCGAGGGCCTTTGTGATTTGACGGCTCATTACTACTGGAAGGAGGGGCCTTGTGATTTTACTGCTCGTATAAATGCGCCGACGACCTGATCGAGGAGGAGCAAAGAACCGTGCGGTATACTCAAGTTTTCAATTAGAGTAGTACTATGACGGAGGAGCACGAAACACGGCAGCCCAGTGCCATATGGTGATAAAAATGATCTAATTTGCTAGTCATCTCATTGTTAGCATTGTTCTATTCATTCCCTAAAAAACCCGTTGTTCTATTCATGTTGGACAGAGAACTTGACACGTGCGGCGAAACACCCGAAGCAAAAGATGAAACACAGGAGCAAAAGAAGAAGGAAGATTATCACCCCAAATGATCTAATTCACCGCGGAGTCGTAACTGCTTCTTCATCGCCTCCATGACCTACATATCCTTGCGCGTCTCCTCCGCAATCTTCTTCATTCTGTCCATGACGCGGGATTTCTCGATGCGAGCCTTCATCATCTGTTCCACGGCCGCATTACGTACCTTGACAGCATCCGGGTGCTCGATGCGGAGCTTCGCCAACTCCTCCTTCTGTTCCATGACGAGGGCCTGCAGCATCTTCATCGAGGAACTACTATTCTCATGCAGCTTCTTCCAGCCGGCGTTCTTCTCCTTCAATAGGTCGATCTTGTGGTAGAGCTTCACCTTGTCCTCCTGAAGTCGCAGGATTTTGCCGGTCTCCTTCTTCTCTGAGGCAATGCTCTTCTTCAGCAGCATCACCAAGCCGGCGGTCAACTCCCCCTGCTGATTGAGCTCAGTGGGCATGTCGTCGAGGCTCTCCTTCAGCAACTCCATCAAGCCTTGGATGAACTCCTTCTGCTTATTGAGGTGCTTATTGAGCTGGTCGGGCATGCCGTCGAGGGATAACGACTCTAGCTCCGCCGGCTTGGCATGTTCTCCTCCACGGCTAGGGCGCTCCTAGGAGCCATCGCCTGCCCATGAGAGATATTTTGAGGTCTCTGCGTGGCGGCCATCCCTCTCTTTTTTTCCACAGCCTTGGTTGCCGCTCCCTTGTTACGAGTAGTTCTCGACCTAGAGCTCTGCTCACCGT
The DNA here is from genome assembly GCF_018294505.1 of Triticum aestivum. Taxonomy (NCBI): domain Eukaryota; kingdom Viridiplantae; phylum Streptophyta; class Magnoliopsida; order Poales; family Poaceae; genus Triticum; species Triticum aestivum. Next base: position 131,250,940 of record NC_057800.1, on the reverse strand, counting down.
CCATGGCAACGACGAATGAAGAAGAAGCACTTATGAGGAGGAAAGGTAGAGTAATTTTCGCGTTAGGTTGTTCCCCTTTTTATAACCTACGTACTAGCACTAGTACTAATACATGCATAGTGGGAACACGTTCAGGTTTGGTACGTACTAGTAGGTGTGAGCAGGCTTTCGAATGTGATGGGAACAAGGTAAAGATTAATTGATGGTTCTGGTTTTGAGGCCCGAAACGACTCTCGATGAGTTTACCGGAACATAAATTTCAAGTACTACACTGCTTAAATGCGTAAATATTATGTTATTGTCAAAAATTGGCACAAAATACAAAGGAGAGACCAATGGAAGTACTACTAGCAACCCACGATTTAACTACTCGCATGCGTGCAGTGGAGTAATAATGTCTTTCTTCCGCCCTCACGCCCACTCAATTTGCATGCGCTGTATTAATTGACCATCAATGAAGTGAACGACTTTACACACGTTAAATTATCACATGGGGTGGATCTTTGTACAAAATTGCGTCCGCCCGTGTACCCGCGTGTGCATGTGAGGGAATGAGTGCGTGCGTGGCGTGCGTGCACATCTTCGCTTCGTGCATGTACCGCCAGTATGGCTCAGGGAGGACGAGTACATTCTTCTGGAACCAGCATCACGTCACTGTGATCAATCCACGCAAGGAGGTCGCGACAACGCCTCCACATGTGCCACGTGGCTTCATGAACAGTAAGAGAGACACTGTGTAGCATGCCATTGGTATTCTAATTTATGTGTTTTGCACATGCTCGAAGTACTAGTAAGGTACATGTGCATTGCACGCATCAGATTTTGCAACCAAATTATGAATAAATACCACACTATAACACGTAAGCTCTGAGTTATATATGCCTGATGTGGACCTTCGTTTAATTCTTATAGTTCATCTCATTCAAAATCAATTAGTTTTTATTAAAAAGCTAAGAACGCGGGAATAGGAAAAACATGGGATTATAGTGGAATGTCGTCTTGAATCCTACAGGATTGTACGAGTGTTTGATTGCGCATAGAAAAAATGCAGAATTCTTTCAAAGAGGTTTGAGTGGATGGGATGTTTCCTATGAAATCTAGTGCAAATGAATCATATGGAAAAATTCCTATGGTTTACAATCCTATGAATCAAACAACCAAGATAGGAAAAATTCCTAATGATTAGAATCCTCCAAAATTCCTTTGAGAATCCTTTGAATCAAAGAATCCCTTAATCAATTTTATGATTCATGGAATTGTGCGTTGTAAAGCATAAAGTAAAAAATGGCAATTCAACTAGAAAAAAAGTTTGGGCAGTTACGATACGGAAGATTCTAGGACAAAAGAGAACCACTGTTGTTTTGAGGTTTGTGCATTATGCTTAAGTTCAACCCTGGAGTCTGCTAGATTGTACATGTGGCAAAATCCGGTGGGGGGCTAGAAGATGGTGCGAGGGGCCGAGTGGAGGGAGACTATGAAGGAATGCACAAGTGCGAGATCGATATTTAGAGAGAGGGGGCGAACACGTGCGCTGTTGCGCGCAGTGGCGGAGCCATGAAAAATAAATGAGCTAGGGGGCCAAGCATTGCTAATCCTTTACGAGGAGGGTCAATTCATGAAATTAAACCATTTTTAGCAGCAATTGTCTAATGATCATATTCATATTAGCCTCGATATATAGTGATGTTAGGGGGGAGGGGGCAGGGCCCTTACTGCCCCTGTCTTCGCCATTGTGCACGCGTCTGAGAGATGAAGCGGAAGGCATGGATGATGAGAGGGGGACGTTGGATATATAATTAATGTGGGTGTATTAGCGATATATGTTAATCCTATATAGAGAGGTATAGATTGATCGATGTGGGCGTGGGAAAGAGGGTGATACCTCATTGGATATATCGATTGATCGGTTTGTGTGGAAAACTATGAAAGACCTAGCTATATACACACATACATAGAGGAACATCGATCGTTGCGCATGCATGCGTGAGAGATAAAGAATGCCCGATATGGCGGAGAGGGGGATGTGTGTGGGTGTGTGCCTTCATGGGAGACCGACCTGAAGAAAAAGATTGCATGTGTGCGATGGATAATGCTGACTGGTAGTGTGTGTGCATGCATGCACGAGAGGAAGTTAGTGGTACAATTATAAAGAGAAGACTACTGTGTGGGTGTAAAAGAATAGGTGAGGTCATAATCAATGTAAAGTTGAATTCAAATATTTGAATAAGAGATCCTGATGTTTGAAGCCCATGCATGCATGTATATAATGGAGATATGCGCGGTGTGGTTTGAAAACGAGCATGTTGTAATGTATACACATTGAACAAGGTCAGACTGATTTGAATTTGAGATACCGATGGCAGACATCATTTGGCCACGTCGCATCCGTGCATGGACACACTATTCTAATTGGAGATGATGGGCGGCTTTCGCATCACATATCTATATATATACCCCTATATATATTATATTTTATATATTTTTTATATTGTGTGCGGGTAACTTTAACTTTGAAAGATAGTCATTGGATGAGGCGAATCTGATGGTCCAAAGATGGCAAATTTGAGCACTACTGGCCGTTGGATATCATCTAGATTCCACCAGACTTCGCCACATGTATAATCTAGAAGACTCCATGGTTGAACTTAAGCATAATGCACAAACATCAAAATAGAAGCACTTCTTATTTGTTCTAGAATCTTCCGTATCAGAATTGCCCAAATGTTTTTCTACATGATTTTCCATTATTTGTTTTTACATTATGTCTTATGACGCACAATTCCATGAATCTTAAAATAGATTAGCTTTCTTATAAAAACTAGATGATTTTGAATGAAATGAACTATAAGAATTAAACGAACATGTACATCATGCATATATGACTCAAAGCTTGCATGCTATAATGTGGTATTTATTCATAATTTGGTTGCCAAATCTCATGCGTGCAATGCATGTGTACCTTACTCTAGTCTAAATGGTGTTTGTGTGTGTTGTGCGTGTTGAGGTGCAAATTGTCTTTTTTTGGTACACGTTAAACTTGTTCTTCCGAAATTTCAAGTCGCGCCTTGTTATGCCGAAAATTCAAGCTAGCGTCTCTGTCTATCGTGCTGCAAAACTCCCGCCTCTTCAACCCGCGCCTTGTTAGCCCGAAATATTTAAGATATATCTTTGTCTCGTTGTGCTCCGACAACACCCTCCATCTCAACCCGCGCCTTGCTATTCTGAAATTACAACGCGCGTGAAAACTCCCACCTCCTATGAAATTCCGACACGTGAAATGCCCGTGGTACCCATGAACCGAAAGAACCGCCTCAAATAGGTGGGGGTACTTTCGTACCTTACCCATGGTTCCCACTGCCATCCCATCCGCCCACCCATTCATACACCGAGGCCGCGAAAACCCGCGAAGAAACCCCACACCCTGCTCCGTCCGCCACCCAGCCGGAGCCTATTCCCCAACGACGTCGTCCATAGCAACACCTCGATGTCCCTCATCCACCGTACCGGATGAGGATCCGTCGTTGATCTGATCGTCCCGCCAGTTCAGCCACCCCGTCCTCCACCTCCAAGGAGCTGTCGTGATGTTCCCCTCATCTTTCGCGTCACCTCCATTCCCACACCGCCGTCTTCACCTGCACCACCAGAAGAGCATCATCATCACCATTTCCTCGGATGAAGTTGCGGCCTAATCGGCGCCACCAAAGAGGTTGTACACTAATCACCGCATTTTCTTCTTGATTCGATCTCACGGTGTTGCCGGCGCTCGGTCCCGAGCCGACACGATGCGGCTCCATCCACGGCGGCGTTGTCGGCCACTTCCTCCACGGTGTCGCTCCCTCGGCGGCGACGTCCACATCAGTAGGAGCTGCTGCTGCTTTAGCTCTCGCTCACTCGCGCTGCTGCTCTGCTCTTGCTCTCGGTCCCCTGCCTGGTCTACTCTTGCTATTGCTCTTGCTCGCGCTGCTGCTCTTGCTCTAGCTCTTGCTTGCGATGTTGCTCTGATTTAGCTACACTTCAGTTGACTGAATCGACTTTTGGGTCAGTCGATTTTCAGGGGGTGGGGGGCTTGCCGGGGTGAAGGAAGAACCGGCCGAAGTGGGGAGGGGGCTTCGGAGAGGTACCCCACTATCTATCTTAGGGTTCAGGATGGGGGCAGTGGTCGCCGGCGGTGGCGGGGCGTTTGCGGGGCGGTGGCGTGGGGATCACCGGAGAAAAAGCTCGGCACGGGGGGGGGGGGGGGCTAGAGGGATGGCCGGGGCGGCGGCGGCCCGATGGTGGGGAGTGTTTTTGGGGTGGGCGGGGCGGCGCACCGCCGACCGCGGGCGGCGGGGGGCTGCTGTTTGGCCGGTGGTGGCTGGCGGCTCAGTGGCATGGAGGTTTAAGATGAACCGCAGGCCCTTGATTTCGTATCTAACGGCTGCAAAATTGACTGACCAAAGATGAAAAAGTCAGTCGACCGACGTGTAGCCTCACCTTGCTAGTGCGTTCAGTTTCGACAGCAAAATTCAGTTTCGACAGTTAAGTTCAGTTTCGACAGTTAAATTCAGTTTCGACAGTTAAGTTCAGAGATGAGCGGCTGATGTATTTTACATCTAGCACTTTGTGGTTATGTATTTCACGTCATGTATTGGAGATGCTATTAGAATTCCACTCAGGTTAACGTTGTTCATTGTCTCTCTTGTCCTGCTTCAGCCTCGGCGTCGTACAACTCGTCGGAGCTGCTCCAACAACGAAACCCTCCATCACAGCGGAGCAGTACCTCGGGCTCCATCTCCAGACGCCTAAGATCTTCTTCCCCTCCTCCGACAGCCAAGTCAGCCGGAGCGTCCTCACTGGCCAACCCAATCACGCTGAGATCGACATGGCTTCTCCAAAGAGGTTGTGCACTTGTTGCATCTCTTTTTTACTCTACATGTTATATATATTATCCACTAAGCACTCGTAGTAACGGGAAATACGATTATTTTATCCTACTATATGACAAGCAGTGAGATACCAGGCAACTTAGCTATCCGTGATGGACTCTCTTGAACGCCATCATTATTTATCTCTGCGCGTTTGAGCTGTGCATTTGTCGATGGGCCTGGGAGTTGAGATAGTATGGCAGTGGCCTGGGTCCAAAGTAATAGAAGTAGCACAAAAAAAATTTAGTGTAGGATTTTCTCTTCTCAAGCCTGCCTACTAGAATCGCCAGTGCTTGAAAGGAAAAGTGAATGAAAAACATCGGAATTGAAAAGTTTCCTATGGTACTACTTTTCATGAATTTGGTGCAAAGAAATGGAGCAAAGGAAAACTGTAGGATTTGTTCCTTTAGTGTCTCCTTGAAATAAAAACCATAGGAATTCTAATTTCCACTTCTCCTCCTTTTCATATTCCTATTCATCAAGCACAAGACTAACATATAGTAGCATAATAGCATTATAACCGTACATTTTCTTGTGGTTTGACTTAATCTCACCATGCTTTTTTGCATCGTGTGATCTTCCAATTGTTGTGAATCAAACAACCAGATTGGCAAAAATCATGTGTTTTTAAATTCTTTGTTTTGCACGTGCATTCCTATCCTATTCCTGTCTATTTCCTATCCCTGCATTATTAGAATCCTCAAATTCAAACAAGCCCTTACTCAATTACTTCTGTTACAGATATGTGTCAAAGAAAACCGTGTGTAGTTTGTCCTGCTCCTGCGGCGCTATGTTCCACCCCAGCTCAGCTGCTCCAACGACGGAAGGGTTCACCACAGCAGGGATCCGCTCTCTAGACTGTCTTTCGCTGCATCAGATCTTCTTCCCCGCCGCCGGCAGCCACGGCAACTGCATTACCATCATCAACTGAGCAGATGACCTTGAAGACTACACGGGTCCGCAAGAGAGGTCGCACTCTTCCGTGTCTGCTTACGTTATGCGTCGCTTAATATGATGACATGCTACATTATCGTCGTGTTCACCTATTAGACTCCGAGTCAGGTCCAAACTAATGCTGAAACTTGTGTTTTTAAATGGTTGTGGGGTACATATTGGGGCAACAATCAGTACTATCTATCTACTATCTGGTTAATCTCCGGTGTCTACTATGAGTTTCATGTTGGGTGCAAACAAACATTAAAGGAGCCATTATCTGTATTTTTTAACTAAAGCTATTATCTGCCTGCTATCATTGGTTTTGGGTCTATCCACAGTTTGCTACCATCACTCTGGATTTGTGCATGCACTCCTTACATAATCTCACTATGTTTTATTCCTATGCATGCCAGTTATTGTACACAATGGAACTGATCATGTAGAGCAAAAGAGACGAGCCTTGCGTGGCAATAAAATTTCATGCAGACGTCGTTCCATGGTGGGCGCAAAGGCATCCCCCCTCCACCCATTTAGAATCATAATCAAGAGGAAGATAACTATTCTGAGGGGGATTCAGAAGGAGAAGACCACTCCTATTTACCCCATGAGGTCTTCGCTCTAACTTGGCATGCTGATGTTGGTAATATCATGCATATGGTGCCTTTCATTGCTTACTGTATACATTAAAGATGTCATCTACTTAGACATGCTTTGTGTCAATGCCATCTGTTTAGTTTCTTTATCGTATATGTGAATCATGCAATGCCATCTTGTCTAGCCAGGCATCATATATGTGAATTTTGCAATGCCACCTTGGTTAGCCAGTCATCTTATATGTGAATTATATCATGCCATCATTTTTTTATTACGTGTTAAATTTGTCAACTATTTTAGTACATTCAATTAGTCTTCCTGTGCATCAGCCATTCGGCACGGTCATGGAAAAATCTGGAGTGGAGACAAGGTCTTCAGAGCAGATAATGTTATCTGATGAAGCGCATGTCTTGCAGGTTACCGATAGCTCCTCAGAGGAGGATTCAGAGATAGATGACCAGTCATATTCCCCCCCCCCCCTGAGGTGCATGACGTAACTTGGTAGGGTTATGTTGCTCATATCATGCGTATGGTATCTTGCATTGCTATGTCATTTGCTTAGTTTAGACATGCTTTGTGTGAATGCCACCTGTTTAGTGTCTAATTACCATATATGTGAATTATGCAATGTCATCTTGTTGCAAGACATTATATATGTGAATTATGCAATGTTATCTTGTTGCAAGGCATTATGTATGTGAATTATGCAATGCCATGCTGTTTAGGCAAGTGTCATATATGTGAATTATATCATGTCGTCCTTTTTTGTATTTCTCATTGCTTTTGTCAACAATGTTTGTATATTCAACTGCTCTTCCTGTGCATCAGCCATTTGAATTGGTGATGGAGAAATCTGGAGTGAAAACAAGGTCTTCAGAGCAGACAATGCTACCTGCTGAAGCAGATATCTTGCTGGTTACAGATAGCTCTTCAGAGGAGGATTCAGAGGCAGATGACCAGTCCTATTATCCCCCTAAGGTGTATGCTCAAACTTGGCAGGGTTATATTACTCATATAATGCATATGTTGTATTGCAATGCTTAGTTTTTACATCATATACACAATATTGAATGCCATCTCCTTAGTTGACACATCATATATGCGATTGCCCTCTGCTCACTTCCTTAGTATATAAATCATATATTTGAATTATGTCATGCCATGATGTTTACATAGATAGCATGTATCGGAATTATGGCATGCCAACCCATTTTCTAAAGACATAATATAGTTATATCATCTCATCCTGTTTACATAGTCATCATATTTTAAATTATGTCATTCTATCCGTGAATTATATCATGCCATCATGTTTCCATCGACGGCATGTTTGTGATTTATGGCATGCCAACCACTTTAATAGACACATCGTATAGTTATATCATGTCATCCTGTTTACATAGTCATCATATTTTGAAGTATGTCATTCTATCATGTTTAGTTAGCCATCATACATGTGAAATTGTGTCATGCTATCCTGTTTAATTAGCCATCATATATGTGAAATTATGTCCTACTATTCTGTTTGCTTAGACAACATAAATGTGAATTATTTCATGCCCTGTTTTCTTCCCTACTATCCATTGCACCTGTCTATCTTACAATGTATGTACATTCAATTACTTTTCTTGTTTATCAGCCATTTCAATTGGAGGGAGTGATGGCAGTATCTGTGGGAGTAAAAACACGGTCTTCAGAAAAGATCGTGCTACCTGTCGATGCAGATAGAACCACGGTTGTACTTGCCCAAGAACCAGCCCCACCACACATAACCCACACTCATGCAGATTGTACCCCTACCCAGTTGGACAGAGAACCAGCTACACCCCTTCTAACCCCAACCCCAGCAGATAGACACCCAGTTCCCGTTGACACAACACCGTCTCCACCACAGAGCACCCAAACACGAGCAGTTAGTAAGGCAACTACAGTGCCCAAATCACGAGGACCACCACTCCGAACCCGAAGTCAACGCTTAAAGCAGAAGAAGAATTGTTCTCAGGTCAGGTTCCGTAGCTATGGTTCATACTACTTTGCTCTTGCATCACTGTATTTACTGATACCAACTAATTTCAAATTTGAAGGATGCAATTGAAACTCCAATGGCGCAACAGGTATGTTTTAAACATGTTTCTTCAATGTGTTTGGCTGTTTGCTGTTGTAACTTGCTCTATGTTGATTTCAGTTTCAATTGAATAAACAGTTATGTTCTCATGCCATGCACATTACAAGTGTTGTTATTGCTGTGTAGTTTCCCACACTTATATTCTGTCTATGCTGCTTTGTCTTAAATAGATATGATTCGAACTGTATCTATCTTGATTTGGCAACATAAACTAGAATGATATAGACCATACAGTGACCATACTACATAGATATATGTTTGTTTCATGCTGTTATCCTGTCCACCTTACTACTGAACTGGTTTACCAAAATGAGTTTCATATACTACATTGTAAACCTGAGATGTGTTTGTTTGTTTCTCTTTTGGAACGCGGATAAAATATTGGAGAAGAGTACCCTGTTATGCAATGGTAAAGGAAGTAATGCAGATAAGGTTCAAGATAGTGAGACATCCCTGTTGGTCTCCAAGAAAGCTGATAAAAACTATATTGAAGACACTGAGACAACCCCAAAGTCCTGTCTTGATGTAGTGTTCGAGTTACTGGCTACCACTGCTGGCACCAGCTCTTCGAACTCGTTGCCTGAATCAGTTCGGCTTCTTGAGTCTCAACTTCAAGTTGAAAGACATCGATCAGATGTTATGCGACAGGAAGCCGAAGGACTGAGGAAGTCCCTGCAGAATTCAGATGCATACTTTCTGGTGCAACAGCAAGCGCTGGAGGACTTAAGTGCCAAATAAGAGAAAGTTAATAAGCTTGCTAAGCATCTTGCCAGCATTATGGGTACCCAGGATATTGTTTCTTGAGCTCTTTTGAAGTGGTTTCAGTTCTGGACTTGTTTTGCTGCGGCGTTTATATGCTGTTGTGTTCCCTATATTTGCACTGGTGGCGAACTTTCATGCCCAGTGGATGTAATATGTGTAATAGCCGTGATAGCCTAGTGTAAGTTGCTTGCTTATTTATTTCCTTGTTGTCTTTTTTTATTTGTTTGCTTGTAGTCAGTGCAGTTCTTTTTCTGCGGTTTGCTAGTGGCTGCGATAACCTATTTTTTAAAACTAGGCCACAATAACCATGGGCTAAAATTTATTGTAGTGACACTGGGCCTCCTACGGGCCGTAGAAACAGTGGGCCTTCTACGGGCCATATAAATAGTGGGCCTTCTACGGGCCGTAGAAACAATGGGCCTTCTATGGGCCATGGAAACAATGGGCCTTCTATGGGCCGTATCATCAATGGGCCTTATACGGGCCGTATGATCGATTGGCCAAACATGGGCCAAACAGACCGCATTCTGGCCGTAAATGGGCTAGAGTTGGAGTCGTCCGTTCATGGGCCGACCATAACAGGCCATCGTTAATAGGCCGTATTTGATGACGCTATGGAAACGGCCCAACGTATTAACGGACCACAAACGGGCCAACTGTAACCACGGGCTGCATTTGGCCCACAAGAAGAAAATGACAGTAACGGGCCGTAAGTAAACAAATGCTGGAAAATAGCCCAAGAATAAATGGGCTCTGAGAAGGCCGAAAGATAACATGGGCTGGAAACGGCCCAACGGAATAACGTGCCGTTAATGGGTATAAAGTGATACATTGTTCTTTACGGGCCAGTTTCACCACGGGCCGTTAATAGGCCAAGAGTTACATAGGGCCTCATATGGGCTGAAAGATGTATGGGCCATACATGGGCCAGAAGTGAAAACGGGCTGGAAGCATATTGGATGGACCAGATGACGCTACTGGGCATAATTCGAATAGGGTGTAACGGGCCTTGGGTTAGCGGGCTGTAAATGGGCTATATGCGAATAGGCCGTTAATAGGCTTTCCATGGGCCGACCTGCCACCTTTTGACCAAGTCAAACGGGTCGGCCTTTTCACAGGAATGGGCCTCTGTTGGGCCGTGCCATGTGTCGACGTATCATAGGCGCCTTTTGTCCAATGAGTGGTTGACATCTGTCCCAGCGATGAGCCGACACGTCTTTCCTCCAGCCAATGATGATTTTACAGGTGAAAAATCCCCATTGGTCAGGGCTGTTAACGGGTTATCGGATCCAAAACCCAACCCGATAGCTTAATGGTGTTCCGTTACGGTGGATGCCACGTGTCGGTCACCCTTGATGAAAGCACTTCTGTGACGCGTGACTTATCGTCAAGGAAGTGGACACTTCCGTGATGATAATTTTGGTAATGTCATGGAACACTTCTATGACAGCACATGTATGACTATCTTGATTCTATCATAAAATCTTCATGGATGTACATGCATGACAGAAAACGCGACCAACTGTGACAAACACATATCATCACGGGAGTGTATTTTTTTGTAGTGTCCCTTTTCCTTGCTGGACAAGGAGTGGAGGGGGAAAGAGGAGGGAGAGAGGAAGGAAAGGGGGCGCCGCCCCCTTCTCCTTGTCCTATTCAGACTAGGGGGAGGGGCGCGCGGCCCTGCCCTGGCCACCTCTCCACTTCCCCACAAGTCCCACTATGGCCCATTAAGCACCCGAGGGGGTCCAGTAACCCCTCGGTACTCTGGTAAAATCCTGATTTTACCCGGAACACTTCCGATATCCAAACATAGGCTTCCAATATATCAATCTTCATGTCTCGACCATTTTGAGACTCCTCGTCATGTCCGTGATCACATCCGGGACTTCGAACAACCTTCGGTACATCAAAAAATATAAAGTCATAATATAATTATCATCGAAACATTAAGCGTGCGGACCCTACGGGTTCGAGAACTATGTAGACATGACCGAGACACGTCTCGGGTCAATAAACAATAGCGGAACCTGGATGCTCATATTGGCTCCTACATATTCTACGAAGATCTTTATCGGTCAGACCGCATAACAACATACGTTGTTCCCTTTGTCATCGGTATGTTACTTGCCCGAGATTCGATCGTCGGTATCTCAATACCTAGTTCAATCTCGTTACCGGCAAGTCTCTTTACTCGTTACGTAATACATCATCCCGCAACTAACTCATTAGTTGCAATGCTTGCAAGGCTTAAGTGATGTGCATTACCGAGAGGGCCCAGAGTTACCTCTCCGACAATCGGAGTGACAAATCCTAATCTCAAAATACGCCAACCCAACAAGTACCTTCGGAGACACCTGTAGAGCACCTTTATAATCACCCAGTTATGTTGTGATGTTTGGTATCACACAAAGCGTTCCTCCGGTAAACAGTTGCATAATGTCATAGTCATAGGAACATGTATAAGTCATGAAGAAAGCAATAGCAACATACTAAACAATCAGGTGCTAAGCTAACGGAATGGGTCAGGTCAATCACATCATTCTCCTAATGATGTGGTCCCGTTAATCAAATGACAACCCATGTCAATGGCTAGGAAACTTAACCATCTTTGATCAACGAGCTAGTCAAGTAGAGGCATACTAGTGACACTCTGTTTGTCTATGTATTCACACATGTATTATGTTTCCGGTTAATACAATATTAGCATGAATAATAAACATTTATCATGAAATAAGGAAATAAATAATAACTTTATTATTGCCTCTACGGCATATTTCCTTCAGTCTCCCACTTGCACTAGAGTCAATAATCTAGATCACATCGCCATGTGATTTAACATCAGTAGTTCACATCACCATGTGATTAACACCCATAGTTCACATCGTCATGTGACCAACACCCAAAGGGTTTACTAGAGTCAATAATCTAGTTCACATCGCTATGTGATTAACACCCAAAGAGTAATAAGGTGTGATCATGTTTTGCTTGTGAGAGAAGTTTAGTCAACGGGTCTGCAACATTCAGATCCGTATGTATTTTTCAAATTTCTATGTCAACAATGCTCTGCACGGAGCTACTCTAGCTAATTGCTCTCACTTTCGATATGTATCCAGATTGAGACTTAGAGTCATCTGGATCAGTGTCAAAATTTGCATTGATGCAACCCTTTACAATGAACCTTTTTGTCACTTCCATAATCGAGAAACATATCCTTATTCCACTAAGGATAATTTTGACCGCTGTCCAGCGATCTACTCCTACATCACTATTCTACTCCCTTGCCAAAAAATAGTGTAGGGTATACAATAGATCTGGTACACAGCATGGCATACTTTATAGAACCTATGGCCAACGCATAGAAAATGACTTTCATTCTCTTTCTATCTTCTACCGTGGTCGGGCTTTGAGTCTTACTCAGTTTCACACCTTGTAACACAGGCAAGAACTCTTTCTTTGACTATTCCATTTTGAACTAGTTCAAAATCTTGTCAAGGTATGTACTCATTGAAAAACTTATCAAGCGTCTTGATCTATCTCTATAGATCTTGATGCTCAATATGTAAGCAGCTTCACCGAGGTCTTTCTTTGAAAAACTCCTTTCAAAGATTCCTTTATGCTTTGTAGAATAATTCTACATTATCTCCGATCGACAATATGTCATTCACATATACTTATCAGAAATGTTGTAGTGCTCCCACTCACTTTCTTGTAAATACAGGCTTCACCGCAAGTCTATATAAAACTATATGCTTTGATCAACTTATCAAAGCGTATATTCCAACTCCGAGATGCTTGCACCAGTCCATATAGATGGATCGCTGGAGCTTGCATATTTTGTTAGCACCTTTAGGATTGACAAAACCTTCTTGTTGCATCATATACAACTCTTCTTTAATAAATCCATTAAGGAATGTAATTTTGTTTATCCATTTTCCAGATTTCATAAAATGTGGCAATTGCTAACATGGTTCGGACAGACTTAAGCATAGATACGAGTGAGAAACTCTCATCGTAGTCAACACCTTGAACTTGTTGAAAACCTTTTGCAACAATCCTAGCTTTGTAGATAGTAACACTACTATCAGCGTCCGTCATCCTCTTGAAGATCCATTTAATCTCAATGGCTCGCCGATCATTGGGCAAGTCAATCAAAGTCCATACTTTGTTCTCATACATGGATCCCATCTCAGATTTCATGGCCTCAAGCCATTTTGTGGAATCTGGGCTCATCATCGCTTCCTTGTAGTTCGTAGGTTCGTCATGGTCAAGTAACATGACCTCCAGAACTGGATTACCATACCACTCTGGTGCGGATCTCACTCTGGTTTACCTACGAGGTTCGGTAGTAACTTGATCGGAAGTTACATGATCATCATCATTAGCTTCCTCACTAATTGGTGTAGTAGTCACAGGAACAGATTTCTGTGATGAACTACTTTCCAATAAGGGAGCAGGTTTAGTTACCTCATCAAGGTCTACTTTTCCTCCCACTCACTTCTTTTGAGAGAAACTCCTTCTCTAGAAAGGATCCATTCTCAGCAACGAATATCTTGCCTTCGAATCTGTGATAGAAAGTGTACCCAACATTTTCTTTTGGGTATCCTATGAAGACGCACTTCTCCGATTTGGGTTTGAGCTTATCAGGTCGAAACTTTTTCACATAAGCATTGCAACCTCAAACTTTAAGAAACAACAGCTTAGGTGTCTTGCCAAACCATAGTTCATACGGTGTCATCTCAACGGATTTAGATGGTGCCCTATTTAACATGAATGTAGCTGTCTCTAATGCATAACCCCAAAATGATAGTGGTAAATCGGTAAGAGACATCATAGATCGCACCATATCTAATAAAGTACGGTTGCAACGTTTGGAAAAACCATTACGCTGTGGTGTTCCAGGTGGCATGAGTTTTGTGAAACTATTCCACATTGTTTTAATTGAAGGCCAAACTCGTAACTCAAATATTAGCCTCTGCGATCAGATCGTAGAAACTTTATTTTCTTGTTACGATGATTTTCCACTTCACTCTAAAATTCTTTGAACTTTTCAAATGTTTCAGACTTACGTTTCTTCAAGTAGATATACCCATATCTGCTCAAATCATATGTGAAGGTCAGAAAAATAACGATACCCGCCGCGAGCCTCAACACTCATTGGACCTCATACATAAGTATGTATTATATCCAATAAGTTAGTTGCTCGCTCCATTGTTCTAGAGAACGGAGTCTTAGTCATCTTTGCCCATGAGGCATGGTTCGCAAGCATCAACTGATTCATAATCAAGTGATTCCAAAAGCCCATTAGCATGGATTTTCTTCATGCGCTTTACACCAATATGACCTAAATGGCAGTGCCACAAATAAGTTGCACTATCATTATTAACTTTGCATCTTTTGGCTTCAATATTATGAATATGTGTATCACTACGATCGAGATTCAACAAACCATTTACATTGGGTGCATAAACATAGAAGGTTTTATTCATGTAAACAGAATAACAATTATTCTCTAACTTAAATGAATAACCGTATTGCAATAAACATGATCAAATCATATTCATGCTCAACGCAAACACCAAATAACACTTATTTAGGTTCAACACTAACCCCGAAAGTGTAGGGAGTGTACGATGATGATCATATCAATCTTGGAACCACTTCCAACACACATCGTCACTTCACCCTTAACTACTCTTTGTTCATTCTGCAACTCCCGTTTCGAGTTACTAATCTTAGCAACTGAACCAGTATCAAATACCGAGGGGTTTCTATAAACACTAGTAAAGTACACATCAATAACATGTATATCAAATATAGCATTTGTTCGCTTTGCCATCCTTCTTATCCGCCAAATACTTGGGGCAGTTCCACTTCCAGTGACCAGTCCCTTTGCAGTAGAAGCACTTAGTCTCATGCTTACGTCCAGACTTGGGCTTCTTCACTTGAGCAGCAACTTGCTTGTTGTTCTTCTTGAAGTTCCCTTTCTTTCCCTTTGCCCTTTTCTTGAAACTACTGGTCTTGTTAATCATCAACACTTGATGCTCTTTCTTGATTTCTACCTTTATCGATTTCATCATAAGGAAAAGCTCAGGAATCGTTTTCATCATCCCTTGCATACTATAGTTCATCACGTAGTTCTACTAACTTGGTGATTGTGACTAGAGAATTCTTCCAATCACTATTTTATCTAGAAGATTAACTCCCACTTGACTCAAGCGATTGTAGTACCCAAACAATCTGAGCACATGCTCACTGCTTGAGCTATTCTCCCCCATCTTTTAGCTATAGAACTTGTTGGAGACTTCATATCTCTCAACTCGGGTATTTTCTTGAAATATTAACTTCAACTCCTGGAACATCTCATATGGTCCATGACATTCAAAACGTCTTTGAAGTCCCGATTCTAAGCCGTTTAAGCATGGTGCACTAAACTATCAAGTAGTCATCATATTGAGCTAGCCAAACATTCATAACATCTGCATCTGCTCCTGCAATAGGTTTGTCACCTAGCGGTGCATCAATGACACAATTCTTCTGTGCAGCAATGAGGATAAACCTCAGATCACGGATCCAATCCACATCATTGCTACTAACATCTTTCAACTTAGTTTTCTCTAGGAACATATCAAAAATAAAACAGGGGGCTAAATGCGAGCTATTGATTTACAACATAGATATGCTAATACTACCAGGACTAAGTTCATGATAAATTTAAGTTCAGTTAATCATATTACTTAAGAACTCCCACTTAGATAGACATCCGTCTAATCCTCTAAGTGATCACGTGATCCATATCAACTAAACCATGTCCGATCATCACGTGAGATGGAGTAGATTCAATGGTGAACATCACTATGTTGATCATATCTACTATATGATTCACGCTCGACCTTTCGGTAGCAGTGTTCCGAGGCCATATCTGTTATATGCTAGGCTCGTCAAGTTTAACCTAAGTATTCCGCGTGTGCAACTGTTTTGCACCCGTTGTATTTGAACATAGAGCCTATCATACCCGATCATCATGTGGTGTCTCAGCACGAAGAACTTCGCAATGGTGCATACTCAGGGAGAACACTTGTACCTTGATAATTAGTGAGAGATCATCTTACAAAGCTACTATCGAACTAAGCAAAATAAGATGTATAAAAGATAAACATCACATGCAATCAAAATATGTGACATGGTATGGCCATCATCATCTTGTGCCTTTGATCTCCCATCTCCAAAGCAATCGTCATGATTTCCGTCGTCACCGGCATGAACACCATGATCTCCATCATTCTTGATCCTATTATCAATGTGTCGTCACGATGGTCGTCTCGCCAACTCATTGCCTCTTGCAACTATTTTCTATCGCCATAGCGATAAAAGTAAAGCAATTATTTGGCGCTTGGCATCTTACTGCAATAAAGCCACAACCATAAGGCTTCTGCCAGTTGCTCGATAACTTCAACCAAAACATGATAATCTTATACAACAACTCATATCTCGTCACGGTCCTTGACCAGATCACATCACAACATGCCCTGCAGAAAACAAGTTAGACATCCTCTACTTTGTTGTTTGCAGTTTTACGTGGCTGCTACGGGCTGAGGCAAGAAAACCGTTCTTACCTGACGCATGCAAAACCCACAATGATAGTTTGTCAAGTTCAAGTGCTATTTTAACCTTCTCAAGGACGGGCGTAGACACACTCGTTCAACTAAGTTGGAGAAACTGACACCCGCTAGTCACCTGTGTGCATAGCACGGCGGTAAAACCAGTCTCGCGTAAGCGTACGCGTAATGTCGGTGTGGGCTGCCTCATCCAACAATACCGTCGAACCAAAGTGTGACATGCTGGTAAGCAGTATGACTTATATCGCCCACAACTCACTTGTGTTCTACTCGTGTATATTACATCAACGCATAAAACCTAGCTCTGATACCACTGTTGGGGAACGTAGTAATTTCAAAAAAATTCTTACGCACACGCAAGATCATGGTGATACATAGCAACGAGAGGGGAGAGTGTTGTCCACGTACCCTCGTAGACCGTAAGCGGAAGCGTTAGCACAATGTGGTTGATGTAGTCGTACGTCTTCATGATCCGACCGATCGAGTACCGAATGCACGGCACCTTCGAGTTCAGCACACGTTCAGCCCGATGACGTCCCTTGAACTCCGATCCAGACGAGTGTTGAGGGAGAGTTTCATCAGCACGACGGCGTGGTGACGATGATGATGTTCTACCGACGCAGGGCTTCGCCTAAGCACTGCTACAGTATTTCGAGGTGGACTATGGTGGAGGGGGCACCACACACGGCTAAAAGATCAAACGATCAATTGTTGTGTCTATGGGGTGCCCCCTACCCCCATATATAAAGGAGCGAGGGGGGAGGTGCGATCGGCCTAGATTGGGCGCGCCAGGAGGAGTCCTACTCCTACCGGGAGTAGGACTCCCTCCCTTTTCCTTGTTGGACTAGGAGTGGAGGGGGAAAGAGGAAGGAGAGAGGAAGGAAAGGGGGGCACCGCACCCTTCTCCTCGTCCTATTCAGACTAGGGGGAGGGGCGCGCGGCCCTGCCCTGGCCGCCTCTCCAATTCTCCACAAGGCCCACTATGGCCCATTAAGCCCCCGGGGGTTCCGGTAACCCCTCGGTACTCCGGTAAAATCCCGATTTTACCCGGAACACTTCCGATATCCAAACATAGGCTTCCAATATATCAATCTTCATGTCTTGACCATTTCGAGACTCCTCGTCATTTCCGTGATCACATCCGGGACTCCGGACAACCTTCGGTACATCAAAACATATAAACTCATAATATAACTGTCATCAAAATGTTAAGCGTGCGGACCCTACGGGTTCGAGAACTATGTAGACATGACCGAGACACGTCTCGGGTCAGTAACCAATAGTGGAACCTGGATGCTCATATTGGCTCCTACATATTCTACGAAGATCTTTATCGGTCAGACCACATAACAACATACGTTGTTCCCTTTGTCATCGATATGTTACTTGCCCGAGATTCAATCGTCGGTATCTCAATACCTAGTTCAATCTTGTTACCGGCAAGTCTCTTTACTCGTTTCGTAATACATCATCCCGTAACTAACTCATTAGTTGCAATGCTTGCAAGGCTTAAGTGATGTGCATTACCGAGAGGGCCCAGAGATACCTCTCCGACAATTGGAGTGACAAATCCTAATCTCAAAATACGCCAACCCAACAAGTACCTTCGGAGACACATGTAGAGCACCTTTATAATCACCCATTTACGTTGTGACGTTTGGTAGCACACAAAGTGTTCCTCTGGTAAACGGGAGTTGCATAATCTCATAGTCATAGGAACATGTATAAGTCATGAAGAAAGCAATAGCAACATACTAAATGATCGGGTGCTTAGCTAATGGAATGGGTCAGGTCAATCACATCATTCTCCTAATGATGTGATCCCGTTAATCAAATGACAACCCATGTCAATGGCTAGGAAAATTAACCATCTTTGATCAACGAGCTAGTCAAGTAGAGGCATACTAGTGACACTCTGTTTGTCTATGTATTCACACATGTATTATGTTTCCGGTTAATACAATTCTAGCATGAATAAGAAACATTTATCATGAAATAAGGAAATAAATAATAACTTTATTATTGCCTCTAGGGTATATTTCCTTCACTCAGTAGCGCTGAGAGCTTGAAGCTCATTTGTGATGTCAGTTAGGCGATCAAACGTGAGTTGAACATTCTCATTGTCGTTTTCTTGAAGCGGTTGAAGAGGTTGCGAAGGACACTGGTCCTTTGATCTCTCTGGGTTGAGACGCCTTCGTTGACCTTGGAGAGCCAGTCCCAGACTAGCTTCGATGTTTCCAGACCACTCACACGGCCATACTGTCCTTTGGTCAGATGACCATAGATGATGTTCTTGACAGTAGAATCCAGTTGAACGAACTTCTTGACATCAGCAGGGGTGACACCTTCAACAGTCTTGGGAATGCCATTCTTAACGACATACCAGAGGTCGACATCAATGGCTTCAAGATGCATACGCATATTATTCTTCCAGTAGGGATATTCAGTTCCATCTAAGACGGGGTACGCAGCGGAGACTTTGATTATCCCTGCAGTTGACATAGCTAGAACTCCAGGTGGTTAAACCGAATCACACAGAACAAGGGAGTACCTTGCTCTGATACCAATTGAAAGTGCTAGTTATCGACTAGAGGGGGGTGAATAGGCCATTTTTATGAAAGTCTTCAAAACATGGATGTTTCGAAGACAAACAATAGAAATGAACCTATAAACATGCAGCGGAAGGTAGACTACACTAGGCAAGCCATGGTCAAGTATACAATGAAATGAAAGCACGAAGACTAATAGCAACTAGGTAGTATGGATCAGGATGGAAGATAGTATGAAGCCAATCAGAACAAACAGTCGCATAGTGAAGATAAACAGATAATGCAAACAGACAATGACTTCACAAGTACCAACTGTAAATAAGGAGAAGGGATGGATAGAACCAGCTGCTTGTTGAAGACAATGATTTGTTGGACCAGTTCCAGTTGCTGTGACAACTATACGTCTAGTTAGGGAGGCTGAGATTTAACTCAGAAGATCGTGTCTTCACCTTATTCCCCTTGAGCTAAGGACACACAGTCCTCGCCCAATCACTCAGGTAAGTCTTCAAGGTAGACTTACAAACCTTCACAGACTTTGTTCACCGGTGATCCACAATGACTCTTGGATGCTCAGAACGCGATGCCTAACCGGCTGGAGGATTCACAGTCCTCAAGTGTAACAAGTCTTCAGATCACACAGACAGGAAGACTTTAGTGATGCCTAACACTCTTTGGCTCTGGGTGTTTAGGGCTTTGTCCTCGCAAGGATTTCTCTCTCAAAAGCTTCGGAGGTGGGTTGCTCTCAAATGACAAAAGCCGTGCACTAACTCTGAGCAGCCACCAATTTATGGTGTAGGGGGTGGGCTATTTATAGCCACTAGGCAACCCGACCTGATTTGTCCGAAATGACCCTGGGCCACTAAGGAACTGACATGTGTTCCAACGGTCAGATTTCAAACACACGCGGCAACTTTACTTGGGCTACAAGTAAAGCTAACTTATCCAGCTCTGGATAAGATTTGCTCTCATTGTCTTCGCTCGAAGACATAGGATTTTGGTTAAGCATCACTTCAATCACTCTGACTTTGTTCACTGGGACCCCACTTAATAGTACGGTGGTTCCTATGACTCAACAAAGAAGAAAAGGAAACAACGAAACAACTAAGTCTTCGCGCTCCATAGTCTTCACACGATGTCTTCTCTTGTCATAGTCTTCAATGTGAATATCTTCACATACCACCTTTGTCTTCAATGTCTTCATACATTTTTAGGGGTCATCTCCGGTAGGTAAACCGAATCAATGAGGGACTACTACCTGTGTTATCCAACAATTCTCACAAACACATTAGTCCCTCAACCAGGTTTGTCGTCAATACTCCAAAACCAACTAGGGGTGGCACTAGATGCACTTACAATCATATGAGATGTTCCAAGAGATGAAATTGGTATTTCAGTCTCATGCCCGTGTCAAGAGGTATGAGACCTCTGACAAGTAATTTGCTTACAAGATGGACGAGAATGGCTTGGCCAGTGAGCATGTACTCAGAATGTCTGGGTAGTACAATCGCTTGAATCAAATGGGAGTTAGTCTTCCAGATAAAGATAGTGATTGACACAGTTCTCTAGTCACTATCACCAAGCTACTAGAACTTCGTGATAAACTATAATATGCAAGGGATGACGAAAACGATTCCCGAGCTCTTCGCGATGCTGAAACTGGCGAAGGTAGAAATCAAGAAAAAGCATCAAGTGTTGATGGTTGACAAGACCACTAGTTTCAAGTAAAAGGGCAAGGGAAAGAAAGGGAACTTCAAGAAGAATGACAAGCAAGTTGCCACTCCCATGAAGAAGCCCAAAGCTAGACCTAAACCTGAAACTAAGTGCTTCTACTGCAAAGGGAATGGTCACTGGAAGTGAAACTACCCCAAATACTTGGCGGATAAGAAGGATGGCCAACTGAACAAAAGTATATATGATATACATGTTATTGATGTGTACTTTACTAGTGTTCATAGTAGCCCCTAGGTATTTGATACCGGTTCAGTTGCTAAGATTAGTAACTCGAAAAAAGAGTTGCAAAATGAACAAAGACTAGTTAAGGGCGAGGTGACGATGTGTGTTGGAAATGATTCCAAGGTTGATAAGATCACCACCGCACAATCCTTTTACCTTCGGGATTAGTGTTGAACCTAAAATAAATGTTATTTGGTATTTTGCGTTGAGCATGAATATGATTGGATCATGTTTATTGCAATACGGTTATTCATTTAAGTCAAAGAATAATTGTTGTTCTGTTTACATGAATAAAACCTTCTATGGCCATACACTTAATATAAATGGTTTATTGAATCTCGATCGTAGATACACATATTCATAATATTGATGCCAAAAGATGCATAGTTGATAATGATAGTGCAACATACTTGTGGCACTGCCGTTTAGGTCATATTGGTGTAAAGCGCATGAAGAAACTCCATGCGGATGGACTTTTGGAATCACTTGATTATGAATAACTTGATGCTTGTGAACCATGCCTCAAGGGCAAGATGACTAAGACTCCGTTCTTCAGAACAATGGAGCGAGCCACTGACTTACTGGAAACAATACATATCGATGTATGCGGTCCAATGAGTGTTGAGGCTCGCAGCGGGTATCGTTATTTTTTGACCTTCACAGATGATTTGAGCAGATATGGGTATATCTACTTAATGAAACATAAGTCTAAAACATTTGAAAATTTTCAAAGAATTTTCAGAGTGAAGTGGAAAATCATCATAACAAGAAAATAAAGTTTCTATGATCTAATCGTGGAGGTGAATATTTGAGTTAGGAGTTTGGTATTCATTTGAAACAATGTGGAATAATTTCGCAACTCATGCCACCTGGAACACCACAGCATAATGGTGTGTCCGAACGTTGTAATTGTACTTTATTAGATATGGTGCGATCCATGATGTCTCTTACTGATTTGCCGCTATCATTTTGGGGTTATGCATTAGAGGCAGCTGCATTCACGTTAAATAGGGCACCATCTAAATCCGTTGAGACGACGCCATATGAACTGTGGTTTGGCAAGAACCCAAGTTGTCGTTTCTTAAATTTTGGGGCTGCGATGCTTATATGAAAAAAGCTTCAACCTGATAAGCTCAAACCCAAATCGGAGAAATGTGTCTTCATAGTATACCCAATGGATACTATTGGGTACACCTTCTTTCACAAATATGAAGGCAAGATATTCGTTGCTAAGAATGGATCCTTTCTAGAGAAGGAGTTTCTCTTGAAAGAAGTGAGTGGGCGGAAAGTAAAACTTGATGAGGTAATTTTACCTTCTCCCTTATTGGAAAGTAGTTCATCATAGAAATCAGTTCCAGTGATTCCTACACCAATTAGTGAGGAAGTTAATGATAATGATCATGAAACTTCATGATCAAGTTACTACCAAACCTCGTAGGTCAACCAGAGTACGATCCGCACTAGAGTGGTATGGTAATCCTGTTCTAGAAGTCATGTTACTTGACCATGACGAACCTACAAACTATCAAGAAGAGATGATGAGCCCAGATTCCGCAAAATGACTTGAGGCCATGAAATCTGAGATGGGATCCATGTATGAGAACAAAGTATGGACTTTGATTGACATGCCTGATGATCGGCGAGCCATTGAGAATAAATGAATCTTCAAGAGGAAGATGGACGCTGATAGTAGTGTTACTATCTACAAAGCTCGAATTGTCGCAAAAGGTTTTAGACAAGTTTAAAGTGTTGACTATGATGAAATTTACTCACTCGTATCGATGCTCAAAAGTCTGTCTAAATCATGTTAGTAGGTGCCGCATTTTATGAAATCTGGCAAATGGATGTCAAAATTGTATTCCTTAATGGATTTCTTAAAGAAGAGTTGTATATGATGCAACTAGAAGGTTTTGTCAGTCCAAAAGGTGCTAACAAATTGAGCAAGCTCCAGCGATCCATTTATGGACTGGTGCAGGCCTCTCGGAGTTGGAATATACGCTTTGATAGTGTGATCAAAGCATATGGTTTTATACATACTTTTGAGAAGCTTGTATTTATAAGAAAGTGAGTGGGAGCACTACAGCCTTTCTGATAAGTATATGTGAATGACATATTATTGATCAGAAATGATGTAGATTTTTTTGGAAAGCATAAAAGAGTGTTTGAAAGGAGTTTTTCAAAGAAAGACCTCGGTGAAGCTGCTTACATATTAAGCATCAAGATCTATAGAGATAGATCAAGATGCTTGATAAGATTTTTCAATGAGAACATACTTTGACAAGATTTCGAAGTACTTCAAAATGGAACAGTCAAATAAGGAGTTCTTGACTATGTTGCAAGGTGTGAAGTTGAGTAAGACTCAAAACCCGACCACGACAAAAAATAGAAAGAGAATGAAAGTCATTCCCTATGCCTCAGTCATAGGTTCTATAAAGTATGCTATGATGTGTACCAGACCTATTATATACCTCACCATGAGTTTGGCAAGAGGGTACAATAGTGATCCATGAGTGCATAACTTGGCAGCGGTCAAAATTATCCTTAGTGGAATAAGGAAATATTTCTCAGTTATGGAGGTAATAAAGAGTTCGTCGTAAAGAGTTACGTCGATGGAAGCTTTTACACCAATCCGGATGACTCCGAGTCTCAATCTGGATACATATTTAAAGTGGGAGCAATTAGCTCGAGTAGCTCCATCTAGAGCATTGTAGACATAGAAAATTTGCAAAATACATATGGCTCTGAATGTGGCAGACCCGTTGACTAAACTTCTCTCACAAGCAAAACATGATCACACCTTAGTACTCTTTGGGTGTTAATCACATAGCAATGTGAACTAGATTATTGACTCTAGTAAACCCTTTGGGTGTTAGTCACATGGAGATGTGAACTAATCACATGGTGATGTAAACTATTGGTGTTAAATCACATGATGATGTTAACTAGATTATTGACTCTAGTGCAAGTGGGAGACTGAAGGAAATATGCCCTAGAGGCAATAATAAAGTTGTTATTTATGTTTCCTTATATCATGATAAATGTTTATTATTCATGCTAGAATTGTATTAACCGGAAACTTAGTAATGTGTGAATACACAAACAAACAAAGTGTCCCTGGTATGCCTCTACTTGACTAGCTCGTTAATCAAAGATGGATAAGTTTCCTAACCATAGACATGTGTTGTCATTTGATAAACGTGATCACATCATTAGAGAATAATGTGATGGACAAGACCCATCCGTTAGCTTAACACTATGATCGTTTAGTTTATTACTATTGCTTTCTTCATGACTTATGCATGTTCCTCTAACTATGAGATTATGCAACTCCCGAATACCGAAGGAACACTTAGTGTGCTATCAAACGTCACAACGTAACTGGGTGATTATAAAGATCCTCTACAGGTGTCTCCGATGGTGTTTGTTGAGTTGGCATTGATCGAGATTAGGATTTGTCACTCCGTGTATCGGAGAGGTATCTCTCGGCCCTCTTGGTAATGCACATCACTATAAGCCTTGCAAGCAATGTGACTAATGAGTTAGTTGCGGGATGATGCATTACGGAACGAGTAAAGAGACTTGTCGGTAACGAGATTGAACTAGGTATGATGATACCAACGATCGAATCTCGGGCAGGTAACATATCGATGACAAAGGGAACAATTGTTGGGGAATGCAGTATTTAAAAAATTTCCTACGATCATGCAAGATCTATCTAGGAGATGCATAGCAACAAGAGGGGAGAGTGTGTCTATGTACCCTCTTAGACCGAAAGCGGAAGCGTTTAGTAACGCGGTTGATGTAGTCGAACGTCTTCGCGATCCAACTGATCAAGTACCGAATACACGGTAGCTCTGCGATCTGCACACGTTCAGCTCGGTGACGTCCCTTGTACTCTTGATCCAGTTGAGGCCGAGGGTGAGTTGCATCAGCACGATGACGTGTTGATGGTGATGATAAGTTACCGACGCAGGGCTTCGCCTAAGCACTACAACAATATGACCGAGGTGGAAATCTGTGGAGGGGGGCACCGCACATGGCTAAAGATCAACTTGTGTGTCTTTAGGGTGCCCCCTGCCCACGTATATAATGGAGGGGGAATAGGAGGCAAGCCTAGGAGGGGCGCACCTATAGGGGGAGTCCAACTACGATTCCCAATCCTTGTTGGAGTCCCCTTCCATTTCCAAGAGGGGAGAGAGGGAAGGAGTACGAGAGGGAGAAGGAAAAGAGGGGGCGCGTGGCCACCCCTTGAGGCCCCTTTCTCCTTTCCCCTATGGCCCATTAAGGCCCACTACTTCCCCCGGTTCCCGTAACTCTCCGGTACTTCGAAAAATACCCGAAACACTCAGAACCTTTCCGATGTCCGAATATAGCCTTCCAATATATCAATATTTCCGTCTCGACCATTTCGAGACTCCTCGTCATGTCCGTGATCTCATCCGGGACTCCGAACAAACTTTGGTCATCAATTCACATAACTCATAATACAAATCATCACCGAACGTTAAGCGTGCGTACCCTACGGGTTCAAGAACTATGTAGACATGACCGAGACACATATCTGGTCAATAACCAATAGCGGAACCTGGATGCTCATATTGGCTCCTACATATTCTACGAAAATCTTTATCGGTCAAACCGCATAACAACATATGTTGTTCCCTTTGTCATCGGTATGTTACTTGCCCGAGATTCGATCGTTGGTATCACCATACCTAGTTCACTCTCGTTACCGGCAAGTCTCTTTTCTCGTTCTGTAATGCATCATCCCACAACTAACTCATTAGTCACATTGCTTGCAAGGCTTATAGTGATGATCATTACCGAGAGGGCCCAGAGATAACTCTCCGATACACGGAGTGACAAATTCTAATCTTGATCTATGTCAACTCAACAAACACCATCAGAGACAACTTTAGAGCATCTTTATAATCACCTAGTTACGTTGTGACGTTTGATAGCACATAAGGTGTTCCTCTGGCATTCGGGAGTTGCATAATCTCATAGTCAGAGGAACATGTATAAGTCATGATGAAATCAATAGCAATAAAACTAAACGATCATTAATGCTAAGCTAACGGATGGGTCTTGTCCGTCACATCATTCTCTCATGATGTGATCCCGTTCATCAAATGACAACACATGTCTATGGCTAGGAAACTTTAACCATCTTTGATTAATGAGCTAGTCAAGTAGAGGCATACTAGGGACACTCTCTTTTGTCTATGTATTCACACATGTATCAAGTTTCCAGTCAATACAATTCTAGCAAAACATTTATCATGATATAAGGAAATATAAATAACAACTTTATTATTGCCTCTAGGGCATATTTCCTTCAACAATGTATGTTGTTATGCGGTTTGACCGATAAAGATCTTCGCAGAATATGTAGGAGCTAATATGAGCATCCAGGTTCCGCTATTGGTTATTGATCGGAGATGCGTCTCGGTCATGTCTACGTAGTTCTCGAACCCGTAGGGTCCGCATGCTTAAGTTCGATGATGATTTGCATTATGAGTTATGTGATTTGATGACTGAAGATTTTTCGGAGTCCTGGATGAGATCACGGACATGACGAGGAGTCTCGAAATGGTCGAGACATAAAGATTCATATATTGGAAGGTCGCATTTGGACATCGGAATGGTTCCGAGTGGTTCGGGCATTTTTCCGGAGTACCGGGAGGTTACCGGAACCCCCCGGGAGAAGTATCCTAGTGGGCCTTATTGGAGGACAGGAGAAAGGGCCACAAGAGAGGGGCGTGCCCTCCCCTTTACCAAACCGAATTGGACTAGGGGAGGGGCCGGCCCCCCTCTTTCCTTCCCCCTCTCTCTCCATTCCCTTTCCCTCCGGTGGAAGAAAGGAAAGGGGGCGAATCCTACTTGGACTAGGAGTCCAAGTAGGACTCCCCCCTTGGCGCACCCAACCTGGCCGGCCTCCTCTCTCCCTCCCTCCTTTATATACGTGGCTAGGGGCACCCCAATAGCACAACAAATAATCTCTTAGCTATGTGCGGTGCCTCCCTCCACAGTTACACACCTCAGTCGTATCGTCATAGTGCTTAGGCGAAGCCTTGCGCCGGTAACTTCATCATCACCGTCGCCACGCCGTCGTGCTGACAGAACTCTCCCTTGTCCTCAGCTGGATCAAGAGATCGAGGGATGTCATCGAGCTGAACGTGTGCTAAACACGGAGGTGCCGTATGTTTGGTGCTTGGATTGGTTGGATCGCGAACACGTTCGACTACATCAACCACGTTACTAAATGCTTCCGCATTCGGTCTACGAGGACACATGGAAACACTCTCCCCTCTCGTTGCTATGCATCTCCAAGATAGATCTTGTGTGATCAAAGGAAATTTTTTGAGATACTCCGCTCCCTAACAATAGCAATGAGAGGGGAGAGTGTGTCCACGTACCCTCGTAGACCGAAAGCGGAAGCATTTAGTAACGCGGTTGATGTAGTCTAACGTCTTCGCGATCCAAGCGATCCTAGCACCGAACGTACGGCACCTCCGTGTTCAGCACACTTTCAGCTCGATGACGTCCCTCGAGCTCTTCATCCAGTTGAGGACGAGGGAGAGTTTCGTCCGCACGATGACGTGTTGACGGCAATGATGAAGTTACCAGCGTAGGGCTTTGCCTAAGCACTACAACAATATGACCGAGGTGTGTAACGGTGGAGGGGGGCACCACACACGGCTAAGATAATTGATCTTGTGTGTTCTAGGGTGCCCCCATTCCCCTGTATATAAAGGAGGAGAGGGGGAGGCCGGCCGGCCCCTGTAGGGAGCGCCAAGGAGAGGAGTCCTACTAGGACTCCAAGTCCTAGTAGGATTCCAATTGGTGGAAGGGGGAAGGAGGAAGGGAAGGAAAGGGGGGCGCCGCCCCTTCCCCTAGTCCAATTCGGACTGCGAAGGGGAGGCGCGCGACCAGCCCCTTATGGCCCTTCTCTCTCCCCACTAAGGCCCGTGAAGGCCCATTAGTTCCCCCGGGGGGTTCCGATAACCCTCCGGCACTCCGATAGTTACTCGGTACTTATGGGAACTCATCGGGTGTTCGAATAACATTGTCCAATATATCATTCTTTATGTCTCGACCATTTCGAGACTCCTCGTCATGTCCGTGATCTCATCTGGGACTCCGAACAAACTTCGGTCATCAAATCACATTACTCATATTACAAATCGTCATTGAACGTTAAGCGTGCGGACCCTACGGGTTCGAGAACTATGTAGACATGACCGAGACACATCTCCGGCCAATAAAAAATAGCAGAACCTGGATGCTCATATTGGCTCCTACATATTATACGAAGATCTTTATCGGTCAAACCGCGTAACAACATACGGTATTCCCTTTGTCATTGCTACCTCTTGAGCACTGCGTTGGTTCTCCCTTGAAGAGGAAAGGGTGATGCAGCAAAGTAGTGTAAGTATTTCCCTCAGTTTTTGAGAACCAAGGTATCAATCCAGTAGGAGACTACACGCAAGTCCCTCATACCTACACAATCAAATAAGAACCTCACAACCAACGCGATAAAGGGGTTGTCAATCCCTTCACGGTCTCTTACGAGAGTGAGATTTGATAGAGATAATAATAATAATAAGATAAATAGTTTTGGTATTTTTATGATATATATTGAAAGTAAAGATTGCAAAATAAAGTAGATTGGAAAGTTATATGAGAAAAGATAGACCGGGGGGCCATAGGTTTCACTAGTGGCTTCTCTCAAGATAGCAGAAGTATTACGGTGGGTTACTGTCAAGCAATTGATAGAAAAGTGCATAATTCTGAGAATATCCAGGCATGATCATGTATATAGGCATCACGTCCGCGACAAGTAGACCGCAACGATTCTGCATCTACCACTATTACTCCACACATCGACCGGTATCCAGCATGCATCTAGAGTATTAAGTTCATAAGAACAGAGTAACGCATTAGGCAAGAGGACATGATGTAGAGGGACAAACTCAAGCAATATGATATAAACCCCATCTTTTTATCCTCGATGGCAACAATACAATATGTGCCTTGCTGCCCCTGCTATCACTGGGAAAGGACACCGTAAGATTGAACCCAAAGCTAAGTACTTCTCCCATTGCAAGAAAGATCAATCTAGTAGGCCAAACCAAACTGATAATTCGAAGAGACTCAGATAACCATTCATACATAAAAGATTTCAGAGAAGAATCAAATATTGTTCATAGATAAACTTGATCATAAACCCACAATTCATCGGATCTCGACAAACACACCGCAAAAAGAGTTACATTAAATAGATCTCCAAGAAGATCGAGGAGAACATTGTATTGAGATCCAAAGAGAGAGAAGAAACCATATAGCTAATAACTATGGACATGAAAGTATGTGGTAAACTACTCACACATCATCGGAGAGGCTATGCTGTCGATGTAGAAGCCCTCCGTGATCAATTCCCCCTCCGGCGGAGCTCCGAAAAAGGCCCCAAGATGGGATCTCTTGGGTACAGAAGGTTGCGGCGGTGGAAATAGGGTTTCATGGTGCTCCTGGATGTTTTCGGGGTATATGGACATATATAGGAGGAAGAAGTAGGTCGGTGGAGCCACGAGGGGACCACGAGGGTGGGGGGCGCGCCCAAGGGGGTAGGCGCGCCTCCCTACCTCGTGGTCTCCTCGTTGATTTCTTGACGTCCACTCCAAGTCCTCTGGATCACGTTTGTTCCAAAAATAACTTTCCCGAAGGTTTCATTCCGTTTGGATTCCGTTTGAAATCCCTTTTCTGTGAAACAGTGAAATAGGCAAAAAACAGCATTTAGCACTGGGCCAAGGGTTAGTAGGTTAGTCCCAAAAATAATATAAAAGTGTATAAATAAGCCCATTAACATCCAAAACAGATAATATAATAGCATGGAACAATAAAAAATTATAGATACGTTGGAGACGTATCAAGCATCCCCAATCTTAATTCCTGCTCGTCCTCGAGTAGGTAAATGATAAAAACAGAATTTTGATGTGGAATGCTACCTAGCATAATTCTCAATGTAATTTTCTTTATTGTGGCATGAATGTTAAGATCCGAAAGATTCAAGACAAAATTTTAATATCGACATAAAAATAATAATACTTCAAGCGTACTAACAAAGCAATTATGTCTTCTCAAAATAACATGGCCAAAGAAAGTTATCCCTACAAAATCATATAGTCTGGTTATGCTCTATATTCACCACACGAAGTATTTAAATCATGCACAACCCCGATGACAAGCCAAGCAATTGTTTCATACTTTTGATATTCTCAAACTTTTTCAATCTTCACGCAATACATGAGCGTGAGCCATGGACATAGCACTATATGTGGAATAGAATGGTGGTTGTGGAGAAGACAAAAAGGAGAAGATAGTCTCACATCAACTAGGCATATCAAAGGGCTATGGAGATGCCCATCAATAGATATCAATGTGAGTGAGTAGGGATTGCCATGCTACGGATGCACTAGAGCTAGAAGTGTATGAAAGCTCAAAAAGAAACTAAGTGGGTGTGTGACGGTGTCCTAGACTAGGGGGTACTCACCACGTCGTCTCCCGATCTATTAGATTGGGCCGAGGACCCCCGTGGCCGTATACTCATGGGCCAGTTCGGACGGCTACCGCATACAAGGAAGATTCCACAAGACTTGGCGATCAAGACAAGGACTTCTCCCCATCGGCGTATTCGGCTAGGACTCTTGTTATCCTAGGCCTCCGGTGCATTATATAAACCGAGGCCAGGCTAGTCGATAAATATACAATATATACAACAATCATACCATAGGCAAGCTTCTAGGGTTTAGCCTCCTTGATCTCGTGGTAGATCTACTCTTGTACTACCCATATCATCAATATTAATCAAGCAGGAGTAGGGTATTACCTCCATCGAGAGGGCCTGAACCTGGGTAAAAAACATCGTGTCCCTTGTCTCCTGTTACCATCCGGCCTTGACGCATAGTTCGGGACCCCCTACTCGAGATCCGCCGGTTTTGACACCGACATTGGTGCTTTCATTGAGAGCTCCGCTGTGTGATCGACAAAAGGATCGATGGCTCGCCTGCAGATCAACTGCGACTTTGGCATCTTCGTCACCAGCTCGACTGGTCACCTTGGTTCGACCAAGAACTGCACCCCGTGTTCGGATCACCATGTTCGGACGAGGGCCTTCATCAAACATCAACTCCGATCTCTATCAAGATCATGGAGGAATCATCCATGGAGCTCGGGGGCTCAACGTCAACATTGCCCTCAAGCGACCGTGCTGTTTTTCTGGACAGCGAACTCTTATCTCCCGCCACCACCTTCTCGAGTATCGCTTTGACGATCGCTTTGGTGGAATTGTGCAGAATTGAGTCTACAACAACCCTGGAAAATTTCGTCGAGTTCCGATGGAGGAATCTCTGGCAATCCACGATATACCGGAGCCCTGTCAAATCTGGACGGGAATCTGGACGAGTTTAGGGCGTGGTGTCCAGCTTCTATCTCGGACGTCCTTTGGAAGATCCAACCGTTGATTGGCTGCGGAATTCCCATATCTACCACCTCTCAAAATTTCGGCTCGATCCGACCGTCCAAACTCCGGGAACCTTCCGCTTAGTGCATCACTTTTCGGATCTGTTTTCTGCGCGAAAACGAATCCGACCCGAGTTCATCTTTTTTATGAACAGGATTTTGGACATCCCTTTTGAAGGAAGTTTTGTATGGGGTATTGTGTTTTGTTCCCGAACACATCCCACTAACTTTAAGATCTTTTGAACATGATCTTCAACATCATGCTGGTGTCAAACCAGTCCGACAATATTGCTCCACGGCTGCCGACCTGCGCTAGACACGTCATCACTTTGTTGAGCCAAGCTCAACTTCTTCGGATCATCATCTCGACAAGCCGAACAAGAGTCCAGCATCGTGAAGGATAAATCATCACCAACATCGCCGCCCCACGGATTACATGGAGCGGGCATACTGGCATCACCGGACGGTCGCTTCATCAAGCCGGCATCGACCACGTCACGACCTGCATCGGCAGGGCCGCACTATTGCTTCTTCAAGCTGGTGTCCATCATGCCGACCTACTTCGACTCATCGGCTGACATCGAGGCTTCGCCATCTCTTCATAAACCTACTTCGGTAATGAGTGTGCGGATCGAGTCCCAATTTTGGGAATCACCTTCCTTCGGATTGCTACAACAAATAAACCAGGTGCTATTAATCCTAGTATTTTTTGCTTGTTTGGGTTCATTTTTCCCAAGGAATTATTACTCTGGTTTGTCCATGATATGTACACAGGTCTATCAAATGGTGACCGCATTAACGACGGTCGCGTGGTGGTTCGATCAGTTTCCGTACATAGTCCGGCGAACGCCGTATCCGGAGCTCGGACCGACCTGTGAATTCAGGCTTTGCCACGCCTTTACTACATCACGCCGACGCCCTGCATCGACATTGACTTCGGCGCCAGGCCATATTTCTTCTATTACTCACTTCCATAAATTATTTACTATGCAACAATTTTTTTTAATTATCATTATTACTATTATCTCCGGTTTGCACTATTTTTTGTGCACAGGAAAATGATCTGGGGACTTCGGTGTCACTCTGCCGGTCTGCATTGACCGTGCTATGTCACCACTTCGGCGTGTCGAGCTCTCCGCTCCGCCACCTCGGGACCAGCTTGGGGGATGGAACCTTGCCCCGCATCAAGCTCGGACCGCGTCATCAATACCGAACACATTAACTAGCTAAGTCACTTTCATGCTCAAAGCTTTAATTTCTAACTTGTTTTCGGTTCGACCAGGCATTATACTTTTTTGGAAAAAAGTTGCTTGTAAAAAATTTCCTTGTCCAAACTTTGTTTGTGACGCATAAATTCAAATACCCCGTTTACTTGGGGGCTTCCTTTATGAAGCTTTTCCTGTTGCATATGATTATACTTGTACGGCTTCGTTCCTTGTTCGTGTATTATGCCACAATATGCACCACATTGACTTAAGCGATTTGCAAGCTGGGTTGCCTCGCTCCTATGTTTACCCCTACGTTCCCAATTGTTCGGCTAGGGAGTAAAGGGAGCACCTCTGCGATTGTCACGATCGGGTCACCCGAGCCGGACCTCAGACTGGGTGAAGCCGAAAGCTAGCGCTCTTATAGTTATTCAATGATGGTCGGCACACAACGGAACTCATGAGTACAAAAAATCTATTGCACAAGTCTCA
This sequence comes from Triticum aestivum, assembly GCF_018294505.1. NCBI lineage: Eukaryota > Viridiplantae > Streptophyta > Magnoliopsida > Poales > Poaceae > Triticum > Triticum aestivum. The sequence continues at coordinate 131,217,280 of NC_057800.1, read as the reverse complement.
TAATAACAATGAGCACCGAAGAAAGGTATCGGTGGGGGTACTATTTTCTTCGAAGATGCTTCTTACTCTTCGCAGTAATATAGCATAAGTTCCCTGAGCGCGCTTTGTCTGTTACAGCCTTATGGCCTGATTGCCTGGTTATTGGAAACACCGTCGATATTCTCGACCGATGGAGTACATAACACTTTTCGGTCCTTAACCGAATAGGGAGAAGCCGACGGTCGGTTAAGACGCGTTTAAAGTTCGGTTGAACATAGATATGATATAAGTACTTCGGTACATGCAATCATTCTTCTACCCAAGTCACTTGGGGGCTCTTAAGTTTATTTGAGCCGTTTTATAATAAGTGTTCTTCTTCTCAGTCGTTGCAAAGTTCTATTATTATTACTTATCACTCCTTTTTTCAACGCGAGTGTGCGGTCACTAGCCGGGGAGCCTAATTTCTCTCTCAAAGCCGCTAGAGTTTAGTTTGCTAAACTGGCCTAATGAGAAGTACTCCGCTCTCGGGATAGGAGGTTGAAGTCGTAGGCTGACCCGCTCGAAGTCTTGAGATAGGATGTGTCATGTTAAAGGACGACAGAAGCACTTCTTTTTTCTAAGACCAATTTTCGGATTGGCACCGAACACTTGATCTTGTTCGGACGTCATGTTTTTACTGACGTTTCTTGGTTTTCCAAGCTTTTTGGCACTTTTAAACTATTTGTGCTTTTCCAGCATTAGTCTCGTAGTGTAACGCCGGACACCTTTAGGGATTCGGCAAAAACATTCTCAGATATTGCTATATATGCATCGGTTTCGAATTGTGTCTTCGGTCAATAATTGGGTTGCCCGGCTCCTGCACTTGCTTCCTGCGTTCCGTTTTGTTTGGCTAGGCGTGCAAGGGAGAACCACTGCGATTGTGCTTCCAGCTCACATGGTTAAGCACCTTAGTGGAGAAAGCCGAAAACTGGCTGTCACAATAAGCGTAAACTGGGCAGCGATCCGATGACTATGACGGGCCATTCATAACATTGGCCGAAGTGTTTACGGCTTGACCTCGACTGTCGCCGAACACTATCGAGGGCTATTAACTGGCCTCCCAAACTAAATCCTCAATATTTTGCTCTTACATTAGAGCTGAGGTTTAATGATCATGCTTAGCATAACAACCCAAAGAAAGGAACCGATAGCGGGACTATTTTCTTTGGAAGACATTTCTTCTGTTAAACAGTAATATATCTCTCTGCGTACCTTTGTTTATAAAACCGTATGGCCAGATTGCCTTGTTTGTTGTAAATCTTTGCCCTCATAAAGGCTTTATAAAGTAGGACAAACACTCCTCGGCTACTGGCCGAGGAGGTGGAAGCCGATGGTCGGTCAACAAAGTTTTGTACAATGCGGATCCGAGCATTAATGACGTAAAGTACTTGGATACATAGAGTCATTACACATAATTTGTGATTTTACTATGGATATTGATCCTTAATTCGGCCACCCATGCCCGCATTAAGGCTCGGGGGCTACTGGGCTTCGGGCTTATTATTTACAAATATTAAAGGGGCACATCGATCCCTGATCTGGTGTTGCCACCCGACCAGTGTCTCGGGGGCTACTGCATTGCTTGTCCAATGCAGAAAATTTTATGTGCAATATAGTTTCCGAGGAGATTTTGATCCTCAGGTTGGTCGGCCGCACCCAACCTGAGTCTTGAGGACTGAGCACGCCGCTTTTGTGTCCCGAAGTATTCTGCCGAGCTAGGACTTGATCCTCAGGCCGATTTTGCAAATCAACCTGAGTCTCAGCGGCTACTGGGATCAGCGGTCTTATGTCATCCTTCATGTGCATCTCGGGTTTTAGACCGATGCACACCTTGAGGGCTACTGGCTATATATCTCGGCAGAGAATAAATTGCACCAATAAAAAATATTGACAAAAAATCGGCCCATGGTCGGGGTGGTGCACCACCTCGGAAGCAGTCCGGCATAAAGCTCGGGCGCTAGTGGCTGGCTCCATAGAGGGCATTTCCGGCATTAAGCTCGGCTAAACTCCTTCAACTTTTTTGAACCAAGGTGATATGACACCTCGGATATAGTCCGGCATTGGAGCCTGGACACAGTCCGGCGTTGGAGCTCGGATATATTTCGGCGTTGGAGCTCGGATATACAGTCCGGCGTTGGAGCTCGGATACATAGTCCGGTGTTGGAGCTCGGATACATTCCGGCGCTAGAGCTGGGAAGCGGTCCGGCGTTGGTGCTCGGCTGCAAAAGATACCTCGAATGCAGTCCGGCGTTGGAGCTCGGACGCAAGAGGACCCTGCCTCCCGGGAACAACTTCAAACCTGAGGTGTGGCATAAAAATAAACAAGGCATTGATAAAGGCCGGAAACTTAAAGGGGCTCCTCGGATACCCGACGTGTAAACTCGTCGAATGCATTTCGGCGATCCTCAAGATCGAAGATAAAGAAGATTTGTTGAACCAGTTTTCAAGACCGGCAACCGAAGATGAAGAACAGTTCGGAAGAATCGAGGAGCGTCCCTAACTTGAAGACCGGTTTAAGGGGCTACTGACGGTGTCCTGGACTAAGGGGTACTCACCACATCGTCTCCCGATCTATTAGATTGGGCCGAGGACCCCCGTGGCCGTATACTCATGGGCCAGTTCGGACGGCTACCGCATACAAGGAAGATTCCACAAGACTTGGCGATCAAGACAAGGACTTCTCCCCATCAGCGTATCTGGCTAGGACTCTTGTTATCCTAGGCCTCCGGTGCATTATATAAACCGAGGCCAGGCTAGTCGATAGATATACAATATATACAACAATCATACCATAGGCAAGCTTCTAGGGTTTAGCCACCTTGATCTCGTGGTAGATCTACTCTTGTACTACCCATATCATCAATATTAATCAAGCAGGAGTAGGGTATTACCTCCATCGAGAGGGCCCGAACCTGGGTAAAAAACATCGTGTCCCTTGTCTCCTGTTACCATCCGGCCTTGACGCATAGTTCGGGACCCCCTACCCGAGATCCGCCGGTTTTGACACCGACAGTGTGCATCCACCTCACTTGCTCAAGAAGACCTAGGGCATTTTGAGGAAGTCCATCAATGGAATATACAAGCCAAGTTCTATAATGTAAAATTCCCACTAGTATATGAAAGTGACAACATAGGAGACTCTCTATCATGAAAATCATGGTGCTACTTTGAAGCACAAGTGTGGTATAAGGATAGTAGCATTGTCCCTTATCTCTTTTTCTCTCATTTTTTCTTTTTTTTCCTTTTCTCTTTCTTTTATTTGGGCCTTCTCTTTTTTTATGGCCTCTTTTTTCCTCCCTTTTTTATTTTTCGTCCGGAGTCTCATCCCGACTTGTGGGGGAATCATAGTCTCCATCATCCTTTCCTCACTTGGGACAATGCTCTAATAATAATGATCATCACACTTTATTTACTTAAAACTCAAAAATTACTACTCAGTTCTTAGAAAAAATATGACTCTATGTGAATGCCTCCGGCGGTGTACCGGGATGTGCAATGACTCATGAGTGACATGTATGAAAGAATTATGAATGGTGGCTTTGCCACAAATACGATGTCAACTACATGATCATGCAAAGCAATATGACAATGATGAAGCGTATCATAATAACGGAACAGTGGAAAGTTGCATGGCAATATATCTCGGAATGGCTATGGAAATGCCATAATAGGTAGGTATGGTGGCTGTTTTGAGGAAGGTATACGGTGGGTTTATGGTACCGGCGAAAGTTGTGCGGTACTAGAGAGGCTAGCAATGGTGGAAGGGTGAGAGTGCGTATAATCCATGGACTCGACATTAGTCATAAAAACTCACATACTTGTTGCAAAAATTTATTAGTTATCAAAACAAAGTGCTACACACATGCTCCTAGGGGGATAGATTCGTAGGAAAAGACCATAGCTCGTCCCCGACCGCCACTCATAAGGAAGACAATCAATAAATAAATCATGCTCCGACTTCATCACATAACGGTTCACCATACGTGTATGCTACGGGAATCACAAACTTTAGAACAAGTATTTCTCAAATTCACAAAAACTCAACTAGCATGACTCTATTATCACCATATTTATATCTCAAAACAAAGGTGTGTGTCTCCCAAAAGGTGTGTACAGCAAGGATGATTGTGGTATACTAAAAAGCAAAGTCTCAAATCATACAAGACGCTCCAGGCAAAACACATATCATGTGGTGAATAAAAATATAGCCTCAAGTAAAGTTACCGATAGAAGAAGACTAAAGAGGGGATGCCTTCCAGGGCATCCCCAAGCTTAGGATTTTGGTTGTCCTTGAATTTTACCTTGGGGTTCATTGGGCATCCCCAATCTTAGGCTCTTGCCACTCCTTATTTCATAATCCATCAAATCTTTATCCAAAACTTGAAAACTTCACAACGCAAAACTTGAACAGCAAATCTCATGAGCTCCGTTAGTATAATAAAACAAACCACCACTTAAGGTACTGTAATGAACTCATTATTAATTCATTTTGGTGTTAAAACTACTGTATTCCAACTTCTCTATGGTTCATAACCTCCGATACTAGCCATAGATTCATCAAAATAAGCAAACAACACGCGAAAAACAGAATCTGTCAAAAACAGAAGTGTCTGTAGTAATCTGTAGGTTTAGAATACTTATGTAACCCCAAAAATTCTAAAATAAATTGCTGGACGTGAGTAATTTATCTATTAATCATCTGCAAAAAGAATCAACCTAATCTCACTCTCCAGTAAAAATTGGCAGCAAATCTCGTGAGTGCTAAAGTTTCTGTTTTTACAGCAAGATCGCAAGGACTTTCCCCAAGTCTTCCCAAAGATTCTACTTGGCACAAACACTAATTAAAAGCACAAAACCACATATAAAAATAGGATATATGAATTATTTATTACTAAATAGAACCAAAAATCAAGAAACAAAAATAAAATTGGATTGCCTCCCAACAAGCGCTATCGTTTAACGCCCCTAGCTAGGCATAAAAACAAGAATAGATTTAGGTATTATCATCTTTGGTATGCAATCCATAAGTGGCTAGCATAATAGATTCATAAGGTAATTTAATTTTATTTCTAGGAAAGTGTTCCATGCCTTTCCTTAATGGAAATTGGAATCTAATATTCTCTTCTTTCATATCAATAATTGCACCAATGGTTCTAAGGAAAGGTCTACCAAGAATAATGGGACATGTAGGATCGCAATCTATATCAAGAACAATGAAATCTAAGGGCACATAATTCCTATTTGCAACAATAAGAACATATTGATTCTTCCCATAGGTTTCTTAATATTGTAATCCGCAAGATGCAAATTTAAAGAACAATCATCAAATTCACGGAAACCTAACACATCACACAAAGTTTTTGGAATCGTGGAAACACTAGCACCCACATGACATAAAGCATAGCATTCATGATCTTTAATGTTAATTTTAATAGTAGGCTCCCATTCATCATGAAGTTTTCTAGGAATAGAAACTTCTAATTCAACCTTTTCTTCATAAGATTGCATTAAAGCATCAACAATATGTTTGGTAAAAGCTTTATTTTTATTATAAGCATGCGGAGAATTTAGCGCGGATTGCAACAAGGAAATACAATCTATCAAAGAGCAATTATCATCATTAAATTCCTTGAAATCCAAAATAGTGGGCTCATTACTATGTAAAGTTTTGACCTCTCCAATCCCACTTTTACCAATTTTTGCATCAAGATCTAACAACTCCGAATCATTGGGATGCCTTTTAATTAAAGTTGACTCATCTCTAGTCCCATCATTATCAAGATTCATATTGCAAAACAAGGATTTAATAGGAGACACATCAATCACTTTTAGATCTTCATCCTTATTGTCATCAAGTTCTTCCGGTTTGGCGGCCATCTTATTAACTAAGGTGGCCTTCTTATCCGAAATTTGGGCTATTAAATTTTCAAGATGAGAGAACTGAGATTTCAGACCATAAAATTCTTTAGACATATCATCGAGCTCTTTATTCATGTACCCCATAAATTTTTTGTTCTTTAAGCTCGTTTCTGAAGAAATTATTATGCTCAAACTGCAAGGACATAAAACTTCTAACGTTGTTTTCAATTTCTTCCAACCTTCTAAGGTGAGGATCAACACTTTTTGGTAAAGCCATCACGGCAAACAATCCAACATACAAGCAAGAAAGAGGCAAACAAAAAGAGGCGAACAAAAAATAGGAGAGCGGAAAAGAGGGTGAATAAAACGGCAAGGGTGAAGTGGGGGAGAGGAAAACGAGAGGCAAATGGAAAATAACGTAATGCGAGGGATAAGAGTTTGTGATGGGTACTTGGTATGTCTTGACTTGTGGTAGATCTCCCCAGCAACGGCACCAGAAATGGCTTGTTGACGGGAGATCAAATCTTGACTTGACTTGGTGCAACCTCCCCGGCAATAGCGCCAGAAATCCTTCTTGCTACCTCTTGAACACTCCGTTGGTTTTCCCTTGAAGAGGAAAGGGTGATGCAGCAAAGTAGCGTAAGTATTTCCCTCAGTTTTTGAGAACCAAGGTATCAATCCAGTAGGAGACTACACGCAAGTCCCTCATACCTACACAAACAAATAAGAACCTCGCAACCAACGCGATAAAGGGGTTGTCAATCCCTTCACGGTCACTTACGAGAGTGAGATCTGATAGAGATAATAATAATAATAAGATAAATATTTTTGGTATTTTTATGATATAGATTGAAAGTAAAGATTGCAAAATAAAGTAGATTGGAAACTTATATGATGAAAGATAGACCCGGGGGCCATAGGTTTCACTAGTGGCTTCTCTCAAGATACAATAAGTATTACGGTGGGTGAACAAATTATTGTCGAGCAATTGATAGAAAAGTGAATAATTATGAGAATATCTAGGCATGATCATGTATATAGGCATCACGTCCGTGACAAGTATACCGAAACGATTATGCATCTACTACTATTACTCCACACATCGACCACTATCCAGCATGCATCTAGAGTACGTTCATAAGAACAGAGTAACACATTAGGCAAGAGGACATGATGTAGAGGGATAAACTCAAGCAATATGATATAAACCCCATCTTTTTATCCTCAATGGCAACAATACAATATGTGCCTTGCTGCCCCTGCTATCAATGGGAAAGGGCATCGCAAGATTGAACCCAAAGCTAAGCACTTCTCCCATTGCAAGAAAGATCAATCTAGTAGGCCAAACCAAACTGATAATTCGAAGAGACTTGCAAAGATAACCAATCATACATAGAATATTTCAGAGAAGAATCAAATATTGTTCATAGATAAACTTGATCATAAACCCACAATTCATCTGATCTCGACAAACACACCGCAAAAAGAGTTACATCAAATAGATCTCCAAGAAGATCGAGGAGAACATTGTATTGAGATCCAAAGAGATAGAAGAAGCCACCTAGCTAATAACTATGGACCCGAAGGTCTGTGGTAAACTACCCACACATCATCGGAGAGAGTATGGTGTTGATGTAGAAGCCCTCCGTGATCGATTCCCCCTCCGGCGGAGCTCCGGAAAAGGCCCCAAGATGGGATCCCTTGGGTACAGAAGGTTGCGTGTGATGGCCTGGCTTATTAGGGATGATAGACTACTCATATCAATAAAGAATTCCTTCTTTTCCGGTAGCCCATTCGGACAGAACTCTAAAGTTAAGTGTGCTTAGCTTGGAGTAGTGTCAGGATGGGTGACCGACCGGGAAGTTGCTCCTGGGTGCGCATGAGTGAGGACAAAGTGTGCAGAAAAGACTAGTATTGATCTGTGGGGCAAGTCTAGATCCCGCCAGGAGTAACGACCACTGGCGGGTGTGTCCGGGGTGTTATAAGTTGGTATCAGAGCTGACCCTCGCGGTTACATGGATGGTTGCGGACATGTGCGTGGTCATGTTGTTCATGACGTTTGTGACCGGTCGTGGCACACAGCATGGCACATGTACTGGACTGGAAGCACAGACGTATGTGCCAAGAGGGAACGTTCCTGTGGCCCGACGAGGACGTCAGTTCCTCTGAGTGGGGGTGTATGTGATGGCCTGGCTTATTAGTGATGATAGACTACTCATATCAATAAGGAATTCCTTCTTTTCCGGTAGCCCATTCGAACAGAACTCCAAAGTTAAGCGTTCTCAGCTTGGAGTAGTGTCAGGATGGGTGACCGACCGGGAAGTTGCTCCCGGGTGCGCATGAGTGAGGACAAAGTGCACAGAAAAGACTAGTATTGATCTGTGGGGCAAGTCTAGATCCCGCCAGGAGTAACGACCACCGGCGAGTGTGTCCGGGGTGTTATATTGCGGCGGTGGAAATAGGGTTTCGTGGTGATCCAGGATGTTTTCGGGGTATATGGACATATATAGGAGGAAAAAGTAGGTCGGTGGAGCCATGAGGGGCCCACGAGGGTGGGGGCGCGCCCAGGGGGGCAGGCGCGCCTCCCTTCCTCGTGGCCTCCTCGTTGATTTCTTGGCATCCACTCCAAGTCCTCTGGATCACGTTTGTTCCAAAAATAACTTTCCCGAAGGTTTCATTCCGTTTGGATTCCGTTTGAAATTCCTTTTCTGTGAAACACTGAAATAGGCAAAAAAACAATTTGCACTGGGCCTTGGGTTAGTAGGTTAGTCCCAAAAATAATATAAAAGTGTATAAATAAGCCCATTAACATCCAAAACAGATAATATAATAGCATGGAACAATCAAAAATTATAGATACATTGGAGACGTATCAAGCATCCCCAAGCTTAATTCCTGCTCGTCCTCGAGTATGTAAATGATAAAAACAGAATTTTTGATGTGGAATGCTATCTAGCATAATTCTCAATGTAATTTTATTTATTATGGCATGAATGTTTAGATCCGAAAGATTCAAGACAAAAGTTTAATATCGACATAAAAATAATAATACTTCAAGCATACTAACAAAGCAATTATGTCTTCTCAAAATAACATGGCCAAAGAAAGTTATCCCTACAAAATCATATAGTCTGGCTATGCTCTATCTTCACCACACGAAATATTTAAATCATGCACAACCCCGATGACAAGCCAAGCAATTGTTTCATACTTCTGTTGTTCTCAAACTTTTTCAATCTTCACGCAATACATGAGCGTGAGCCATGGACATAGCACTTTATGTGGAATAGAATGGTGGTTGTGGAGAAGACAAAAAGGACAAGATAGTCTCACATCAACTAGGCATATCAACGGGCTATGGAGATGCCCATCAATAGATATCAATGTGAGTGAGTAGGGATTGCCATGCAACGGATGCACTAGAGCTATAAGTGTATGAAAGCTCAAAAAGAAACTAAGTGGGTGTGCATCCAACTCGCTTGCTCACGAAGACCTAGGGCATTTTAAGGAAGCCCATCATTGGGATATACAAGCCAAGTTCTATAATGTAAAATTCCCACTAGTATATGAAAGTGACAGCATAGGAGACTCTCTATCATGAAAATCATGGTCCTACTTTGAAGAACAAGTGTGGTAAAAGGATAGTAGCATTGTCTCCAACGTATCTATAATTTTTTTATTGTTCCATGCTATTATATTATCAACCTTGGATGTTTTATATGCATTTATATGCCATTTTATATGATTTTTGGGACTAACCATTAACCTAGAGCCCAGTGCCAGTTTCTGTTTTTTCCTTGTTTTTGAGTATCGCGGAAAAGGAAAATCAAACGGAGTCCAATTGTCCTGAAATTTCACGGAGATCATTTTTGGACGAGAAAAAGCCCATGGAGTACCGGAGATGGGCCAGAAGAGTCTCGAGGCCACCACGAGGGTGGGGGCGCATCCTACCCCCTGGGCGCACCCCTACCTCGTGGCCGCCACGGGGACCCCCTCACTTGTTCCCGACTCCAACACCTCTTATATATACCCAAACTTATAGAAAGAAACCTAGATCGGGAGTTCCGCTGCCGCAAGCCTCTGTAGCCACCAAAAACCAATCTAGACCCGTTCCGGCACCATGCCGGAGGGGGGAATCCCTCTTCGGTGGCCATCTTCATCATCCCGGCACTCTCCATGATGAGAAGTGTAGCGACCCGACCTCAGACGGTCAAGTCTTTATGCTTAAGTGTCATCCCTGGATCGGTATGCTGACACACACAGTACTCGAGGATTTATAACATGTATAAAATAACGTAAATACTATTACCTCAATCCAAATAGCGGAAGTAACAAGGTTGTGGATTCCCATCAACACCAACGACAAAGTTGAGTGTAGAAATCGTAACCCTAACGTATCACTTACTCGTCGTAAGAATCCTGCAACATGAGACGTTGCAGCCACAAAGGGTTAGTACATTGAATGTACTCGCAAATTCACACCATAGGATAATGATGAATAAAGGCTATCACTACATGCAAATTTGGATGGTGGAAAAGCTCTATGGTTATAATGTTTTTGCGAAAAGCCAATTTTCCCTACTGCAAAGGAATATATTTTATTACTACTAAGTTTGTTGAAAACATTGAGAATGTTCCTCCAACCCAATCCCAAATTAACATCAATAACCCAACAAATTATTTAAGTAACATGATGAGATCAATATGATAATACAAGTACCAGATACTCAAGATGTCCATAACCAGGGACACGACTAATCATGATTAGTTTGTACACTCTACAGAGGTTTGCGCACTTTTCCCCACAAGACTCGATCTCCTTGGTTGGATTTCTCGCACTACATGGTGTTTGAGAAACGGATGACCGAGACACAGTCTTTCAGAAGCATTAACTCTCTACTATGGATACACTATACCACCTACAACCCACTACATCTGCTAGTCTACCTCTTCAAGAGCTTCATGCAACTTACTCAAATATGCTAGAGCCCATAATAGCTTGTGGCTGCACATGGAAGTTTCTAGCATGAATAATCTTATGATCCCTTTGAGCCTGGGTGGCATTTCATAGGGTGATCACACGGGTCCTCCGGGATCCCCTTGGGCAAACACTGGGTTCTCTAGGTGCCCGGGCAAACCACTGGGTGCTCCAGGGTGCCCCAACCAATCCACCCAGACATGTATTAAAGTAGCCACCTTAAGTTAACCATTAAATAATAACTCTCACATCTGTCATGAATTCTCTCAAACCAATCCACGTCTACGAGCATAGCATAGCAAGAGCATAACGTAAAAGTAACTCCCAAGGTTTGAATGCAGGGCAATAGGTTCCTACCTCATCAACTACTTCCCCATACCCGCATGTTATCAATCCTACTCATGCAATGTTTGAGGGTGAAACTAATGCATAAAAACTGGGTATGAAAGGGATATGATCAAAGTGTGAACTTGCATGTACTGTTGATGAAGATGATTCGCACTCAAAACTCACAGTTCTACTCATCACACTCCGGTCAATCTATCGTAAGCAAGAAATAGTAATCACACATAAGCAATCACTCAAAATATCGGAAAGAACAAAGAAGACAATTCAGAAAACATCAAAACCAAGCAACTAACTCTTGCAACATAAAACAATTTCTAACACTACCAAAATTATGTGAATTTGGCCTTATCATAAAGTTTAGGTCAAGAGCTTCGATTTGCAAAAAGAATCAACCAAATCGGAGTTACGAAACTCAAATTACGACCAAACGAGGTTTGAATGCAAATCTATTTGAATTCAAATTTTAAAACTTTCAAAAACATGTTCAAGTTGTTTTACTGGATAGAGGAGATCATAACGAATACGTGGGAGTTGGTTTCGTCGGATTTGGATAAACGGGTAAAAGATGTGATATATTGAAGATCAGGGACTAAACTATGAAAAAACTAATTACATATGGGTCCCTGGCTAAAATTAAAAAGAAAAAGAAAAAAGACTAAATAATGAACGTTCGTTACAGAATGCTAAAGAACGAATCCGTTCGCTACGAGGACCTAACTAGCGAACGTTCTCGAAATAACTAGGCTAAAAAGAAAAATCGATCTAATAATATAAAACCGAAGTAAACCAAATAAACCGGAGAAAACCGGCGGTTCGTACCGCTTCGGCCGGCTCGGCGGTTTAGGCAAAAAAAACACCGGCGGGACGGCGAACAGCGGGCGGCAGGCGGCGAGTCCGGCGACGGGGCTGCGAGGCGCGGGCGGCGTTGCAGACGGCGGGGCAAGGCGACAGCGGCGGGAGGCGTCGCGGGCGGCGCAGGGCAGCGGTGCGGGCGGAGCAGCGGCGGCGGCGGAAGCTGAGGCGGCGGCGCGGTAGTTGCGGCGAGATGCGGCGGTGGCGAGGAGAGAGAAGAGAGAGGACGGCGGAGGCGGCGCTTATATAGGCGGCGGGGCGACTCCGTGGCATGGGCGAGGGGGCAGAAGAGAGGCGGCGGCGGGAGTCCGGGCGGCGTACGGCGGCGGCGGCGCTCCTGTGCTGGCTCGGGAGAACGAGTAGAGCTCGGGGACAAGCGGGGGTGGGCCGTTGGGCCGCGGCCTGGCTCGGGCACTGGGCCGGCTCAGTCGGCGACGCGAGAGAGTTTTTTTATTTTATAAAACATTTTCTCGGACAAATAAAAACAGAATAAAAAATATATATTATATAGGCATATAATATATCAAAATTTTCAAAAAATATTTCCTACAACAAGAACATTTTTCTAGAGTCAAATAAAATCCACACAATTTCAAATAATTTAAAGAGTGCAACTGCCCTACTAAAATCCAATAAAAATCAGTTTAGAAATACCAAAATGATTTCAAAATTATTTCTCTCCAATTTTCTGATGTAGGGAATCATTTTACCCTATTTTCCATTTATTTTATTTTTGGAGGAAAAATAATTTGAATAAAACCCAAATAACACCAAATTGAAAATAATTTCAAACGGAGTACTCCTACTCGTTTCTGCTCGCATTTCCATCGCAGTTGGTATTCTGTGGTGCTACATTTACGATGTGCGACCCATCACAAACGGTTCACTATTATAGAACGTGTGTGATGTGTGGCTGATCACAAACGGTTCACCGTTAAGAAGATTAGCCAATCGTCGTACAAGTGTCAGACAAGATTACGAAACGTCGGACCGTCGTAACATTGTCGTACACGACAACTATCGCACACGCTATTCTGTGGTGCAACGTTTACGATGCATACTTCATCAGAAATAGTTCATGGTTGCAAATCATGTATGATAAGGCAACTAACAAACGTCTAGTTTGCGCGCACCGTTTGTGATATTGTCTGACATCGCACACACTTTGCAAACAGCAACTGTGTGCATGTTTGCACACGTTTCCTCTCTATGAACCGTCTTTGATTATGGTGCATATTGAAAACGTTTGTGTTTTACCAACCGTGTGTGCCGCAAAAACCTGAAGAGCATAATTTCACCGTAATTTAATTGCTGCTTTTCCAAATTGTAGCGGATTTGGACTTGAATTTGAATGTTAGCTACAGCTTTATTCATATCCATCAGGTTTAAACAACCAATGCATTATTCGGTTCATAGGTACATATGTTCAAGAATTACATAAGAACCAAATAAAAAATGATGAGCCATAGTTGTATACTTGTACTATTAAAGATGGTAAAGAACAAGGCCAAATATATTCTGGTTGCTGAACAAGGTGAAGCGGAATGCCTATATTGCGCCCTCCTCCATGCAGAAGGCACGCACGACTCTAGTCCAACCCCTTGTGATGGCCGACCGCCCATCCTTCACGGTCTTCATGAAAACATCTAGATAATCATCGTGTTCTGGTAGAAATACTTTAACCTTTGCATGCCCACCAATCATGTAGTTTGAGACGTAATCTTGAGTAAACTTCTTTGGCAGCCACTGCAAAGGAAAAAGATTCAGACATTGTCATCTAACACAACTCATTATGGGCAGTAAAAAGAAGGCTGCAAAGTTCTTACTTACCATCCTGCAGTTCGGTGTTGTCTTGGATAAAGTGTAAACAAATAGTTTAATTACCATCTTTGGACCCATTTTACTAACAATCTTTATCAGCTTCCTCACTTGATGCTGGTTCATTGATATCTCATTGCCCCATACGCATAAAGGGTCGAAACGCGGATCTTTACCAATGACATATGTACCTAAAAGCATCAAGTTAATATTAGAAGCTAAACATCAATTGCACAATGATGTAGTACAACACTCTTTTATAATATGTCTAAATACATCCGTATGTGGTAGTCCATTTGAAATCTCTAGAAAGACAAATATTTAGGAACGGAGGGAGTATCTTATAACATCCAATATACTCACATATTAGATGAATTAACATCTTATATTATGGGCCGGAAGGAGTTTAGTTCATTCTTACAAATTATCGGCTGCTTAACTGCTGCTGTATCCAAGGGTTACAGTTAGTTTGAGCTACTTCGGGCTCAAATAGCCCTAAAGTATATCTAAACATGAGGGCTAGTTTGATATAGTTGCATCTATAACCCACCCAAAAAAATATCCAACCCAAGAGGTGCTAATTGGAGCTAGTTCTCCTAGTGCATTTATTGTCAATCTAACCCTGCCATCCAAATAACTCTTTGGATGGAGTTAGTTCAGGGTTAGTAATGAGATAGAAACTAACCCTAACCTCTAGCTAAGTTGAGTATCCAAATAGGGCTGTGTTGTTGTTGTTGTTGCTGCTGCTGCTGCTGCTCTTCTACGTATATCTAGACATCATTAGAACATTAATGTAACACTCTTCCTTGTTGCTATGTAGCCTAGGATTGCATATTTAGACATTAAGTATAGTGCATGTTGTTATGTAGCCTCAGATATATTACATATGGCCCTAGTTAACCTAACGAAAAATGGGTTGCAGATATATTCAGTTAAAAGTCCGATTCACCGATTAGCCCCTTATCAGCCGCCGGCCTATATGGTACCAGCTACCGTTATCCTGAACAGTGAGCATATATAAGCCATGGGATGAAACTAACCTCGATGGAAAACAACAGTCGTTCCCAAAATTGTCCTGTGTAGGTACATCGAGAAGCATGTTAAGCACAACAGGCTAAACATCAACCAAAATTATACCTGGCAGACAAAATAATCTCCAAAAGATAGCTTCAGTGTGCAGGTTTAAGCACGCTAGTAAAGCAAAACAAGTGGAAAGGTGTGCTATTTGCAACAGGCCTAACATTTAACAACAAGCAAACATAGTCATTCAAACTGGTATTGTGTCGGTCTAAGTACACTGGTTATGGTTAAATAAAAATGGAAAAAGTGTGTTAACTACAAGATGCAGCAACCAAATGTAGTCATTCATAGAGGTATTGTTCAAACTGGTACTGATGAAATTGAACTGCACAGTTCATACTTGCACATATAGAACATCACATTGTGAATAACTGGAATAAACAAGGCATACTATGAACAACCAAAGATAGCATTTGAAACTGAAAATATGCTAACTACAAACAACTGAACAATCAAAAAACTTTAAAAGAGGCATATGCTAGCTATAACAGGCTTAACAGTAAGCAAATATATGCATTCCTATCGGTATGTTTAAACCTGGATTGATGAAATGTACTGCACAGTAAACAATTGCACATAAAGAGCATCACATTGTGAACAACTGAAATAAACAAGGCATACTACAAACAACCAGATATAGCAATTAAAACTGGACATATTCTCACTACACTGCAAAAGGGACTCGACAAAACAAATCATGGGTTTCCGCCTGTGAAGAGGCACGGCAAAAAAAATCATGGGTTTCCTCACTTGTCACAGATGGGCTCGTTCCCATGGGAAGAGCACGGACCCTGGATGTGCTCTATGTTGTCGCAGATGGGATCCTTCCCCTTGGAAGAGCATGACTGTAGGGTGCCCTCCCTGATGTCGCAGACGAGCCCTTTCTCCTTGGAAGAGCAGATGGGCTCTTTTCCCTTGGAAGAGCTAGAGAGGGTGCCCTCATCGTGGTCGTTGTCGGTGTCAAAACCGGCGGATCTCGGGTAGGGGGTCCCGAACTGTGCGTCTAAGGTCGATGGTAACAGGAGACGAGGGACACAATGTTTACCCAGGTTTGGGCCCTCTCTATGGATATAATACCCTACTTCCTGCTTGATTGATCTTGATGAATATGAGTATTACAAGAGTTGATCTACCACGAGATCGTAATGGCTAAAACCCTAGAAGTCTATCATGTATGACTGTGTGTCCTTTCCGGACTAAGCCCTCCGGTTTATATAGACACCGAGGGGGACTAGGGTTGTACAAAGTCTGTTACAGAGAAAGGAATCTTCATATTTGGTCGCCAAACTTGCCTTCCACGCCAAGGAGAGTCTCATCCGGACATCGGTAGAGTCTTCGGTCTTTGTATCTTCACAGCCCATCAGTCCGGCCCATGGCTAACAGGCCGGACGCCCGAGGACCCCTTAGTCCAGGGCTCCCTCAGTAGCCCCCGAACCAGACTTCAATGACGAGGTGTCTGGCGCGCAGATTGTCTTCGGCATTGCAAGGCGTTCCTCCTCCGCTGACTTCAAAGTGATGTATTCGGCCTTTCATTTAATGCCGTACCCCTCGACTTCTGTGTATCAACAAGTTCAGCTTCCATGCGTCAAGTGAATGCGAGAGGTCAAGGTATTTTGCAGATAGCCCCCCGGCCAGGTGAGGAAGAGTGTCTATTTAAAGAGATTGGATCTCAGATCCATTCGGCACCACGCAGAAAAATCCTTAGAGATTGCTTAGGAAAGACCACTTCAACATGGCTAGTGCTCCCAGCTCCTCCTCCCGTCCTTGTGGCCCAGAAAAAGGCAAGTGGGAGAGGTGCTCCATATCCCATAGTCAGCTGGAGAAGCTGCAAACAAATGGATTTCTTCCTCCTGCGGATTTGGTCCCTATTCGGGCAGGATTGACCTCCTTCAATGGCGAGGCCCAAGCGGAGAATTTCCCCAATCCATCTGAGGGGGAACAAGTGTGCTTCATCCCCTACCTGCTAAGAGGCGTCGGGTTTCATTTCCAATTCATCTGTTCCTCAGAGGGCTTCTGGAATACTATGGCCTCCAACTGCACAACTTCACTCTGGCCTCCATCCTGCATATCCCGGGTTACGTTGCCCTTTGCAAGCTATTCTTGGGTTGTGAGGCCCATTTTGAATTGTGGAGAAAGCTATTCTGTCTCGCCCCGCGCAACCACGAGGGATCAATATTTGAAGTGGGCAGAGCCAAAATAAGGTGCATCGCCGAGATCGGATACCTATCCGGCACACTGAAGAAGGCATCCTAAGAGTGGCCTTTCGAATGGTTCTATATCAAGGACGTCGCGCTTCCAGACCCAATTCGGTGGGGTCTTCCCGAGTTCACAAGCTTTCCTTTGAAGAAACGCCACAGCTGGCGCCCTCGGAGCCTTGAGGAGGAAGATAGTGCGGATATTCGTCAACTCATAAGCAATATAAGGACGCTTACTCAGTCCGGATTATCAATAGTCGAAGTAATGGCGACTTCCATAGTACGGGGGTTCAGCCACTCCAATACAGAGGGCTTCCCATGTGGCACTACAATGGGGAGGATGACGCCTCCCGCTGCGGCAGGAAGGGTCCAGACACCCCCGCCACTCTGGCCAAAATATTGGCCGAACTATTCAAAGGGGAGGAAGAAGAATTTCTACAAATCAAGCACGAAGATGGATTTTCCATGTGCAGTCCTCCTAGCTGGGTAAGTCCCAACTACTCTGCTCTACTTACTCCACTCCCTAAGCTATTTCCAGTGAATATTAATCCATCCATTTATAACAGCACTGGCGAAAGATTTCTGAAGGGCTTCACAGCCCCGCTCTGCAGCCCGAGGGCCACAATCGGGACCTTGACCATGGTTTCGAAGAGGATCTGGATATATTCGTGGTGCTCGAGGACGGGGTGTTTTACCAGGTGAGCTACGACGGCACAGAAATGGCCATCATCGCCGATTATCCCGGTCTTCTCCCTACTTCACACGTAAGTAATCAGGAGACATCTCATCCGAAAGAGTTCTCTCATTCATCCTCACCCACCGCACTGTCCTGTGCTCAAAAGGGGAGGCGTTCGGCGCGCCATGCTGCCCCAGGGGCATCTCCCAAGAGAGCGGCCCCCACGTCGGGAAAGCCTTCAAAGAGGAAGGCAAACGAAGATACGACCGAGCCATCATCGAAGAGGTATGGATTTGCAAATATGTTCTTCAATAGTCGCATCCAATTGTGACTTCTATGTTTGTCTTGTATCAGGAAAAGTGTGTGCCGGACTATGTCCGGGGGTCCGGCCGGTCATACTCCCCTCAGTCGGGAACCAGATCCTGCCGTAAAGACAGGGGTTGATACGGGGGTGACACCGGATTGTTCTCCAGCCGAGGATCCGGATGACGTATCCGTCACCAACTCGGAAGTGGAGGGCGCCATGAATCATCAGCGTCGAAGGGCCTTTTTACGAGACCCCATCTTTTCAGAAGAGGCGTTCAATGCCTTCAGCTCGGCTGATGCATACATCCGAGCTGCTTGAGACGGGCTTAACAGAGCCACGAGTCAACATTTAAAAGATGTGCAAGTAAGTTTATTTTGTCCGAATATGATAACCATATGCCAGTAGCCCTCGAGACTTGAAGCAGTTGGTACAAATGATTTAAGGATCATTGTATAACCAGGTTCTTACAGAGAAGAACGACCTACTAGCCCAAGAGCTAGAAAAGTGTCGGACACAGCTAACTGCTGATACAGCCAAACTGGAAAAGCCCAAGAAGGTGCCCTCTGGTAATATTTCCCTCCATCGAGAAACAATAATTATAGACCAGTTGTGCTAATAATGTTGATTATATCCTAACAGGATCGTCAGATCAATTGGAGGAGAAATTGAAAGCCTCTCAAGCGGGCGAGAAAGAGGCAAAAAGACTACATGCCGCGGGCGAGCGTGTTCTGACCCGAGTCACCTAGACCCAGCTGGGCGAAGAACGGAAAGATGTACGGGCCCAGCTGGCTGATTCTATGAAGGAAAATAAGAGGCTGTGAGGTGGCATATTCAGTATGTGGTCGAACTTACCTGCGAATAATTCGGAGATAATAGGGACCGACAGAGTTATGTCTACAGGTAGGCTAACCGGTCGCCCCGAAGAGGAGATGTCCGGATTCTCGGGCGATCTGCTACAAGAGGTGTCACACATGCATGAGCAGGCTCGGCAGGCGATGCGAAGCATTGTCAAGGCCTTGTGGCCATCTGCCTCCCCTCCAGGAAAGATGGAGGAGCTCCTAGAGCTATTCAAGGGAGCGCGGCGGCGCTTTTGATTGTGGAAAATATCAGCTTGCCGGGAAGGTGCACGAGAAGCCTGGGCCATGGTGAAAACACGGTACACCAAGCTTGATCCGAATCATATGGCTCAGGTCGGACCTCTAGGGTCAGATGGGAAAGAGGTTCCTGTTAGTTTGGTATATGACCAAGTAAAAGTAGCCGCCAAGTATCCCCAGCAGGATTGTAAGTTAGATAGCCTGCTGGACAGCATGGAGGAGGAAATTTTTGAGTCCAAGTGACTATGTATTTTCTTTCTAGCTGAATTGTAAAACGATTGTCATGGCAGACCTTTTTGCTTCGACCTCTGGACCTGAAGGTGCAGAGTGTTTCTGAATACCTGAGCGGTAAAATAGACCGGGGTATGCATGGAAACAAGGTGTAGGGGTCATAGTTGCTTGAACAGACAAGTTGTATCCGGCTAGTTATGTTATATTAGATTATGATTGTAAGAAACATCTTCCAGAGAGAATAGTTTCGTTAAGGGTTCCTTTCCCTGGGTGTGCATGTGTAAAAATGCACGTCTGAATTGTGATTGGAACAATCACGGTATGAGCAACATCTGGGGGTTCACGATGGGGTGAAAGCAAAAAAACATCTTTAATCCACCGACCGAATATTCCCTTAAGAACGCTAGCTTTCGGCTTCACCCAGTCTGAGGTACACGTCCGGATGAGCCGACAGTAACAATCGCAGAGGTGCTCCCTTTATGCCCTAGTCGAACTAACGGGAACGTAGGGCATAAGCACAGGAGCCAGACAACCCATCTTGGCCAAAACTTAAGTCATATTGATGCATAGAATGGTGAATAAAAGGTACATATGGGGAAACGCGCATATGTGATGAGCTTGATGCTCAAAAGATAACATTAACAAGCTTCTGTCAAAGAAGCCCCCAGGCATAATGGACGTACATATTTGAGTATGTGTATGTCACAGGTGCACGGTTGAGCCGCACGAAAAGCTTTAAGGCTAATAAAAAAGGGAAAAGCGAAAAGAGAGGAAAAAGCAATGGGAACAATAAGGAGAAGGAAACGAACAAAGAGTTCGGCACTAGGCATAGAACCTTCGGAGTCTGGCCGTGTTCCAAGGGTTCGGCTCTAGGCGATTGTTTGACGCATCACGCAGGCGGTACGCTCCTCCCGTGAGAACTTTGTCAATGATGAAGGGACCCTCCCATTTGGGCTTGAGTTTGTCCTTTTTCTTCTTCGGCAAGCGTAGAACGAGTTCGCCAACATTATAAGTCTTGGCCCGTACTTCTCTACTTTGATATCTGCGGGCCTGTTGTTGATAAAATGCGGAGCGGGCTTTTGCAACATCACGCTCCTCTTCCAGGGCGTCTAGGTTGTCCTGCCGATCGAGCTTGGCCTCTCTCTCTTCGTACATTCGCACTCGAGGTGAGTCATGTATAATGTCGTAGGGTAGCACAACCTCTATGCCATACACCATGAAGAAAGGTGTGTGTCCGGTAGTGCGATTGGGCATGGTCCGCAGCCCCCGGAGTACTGAGTCGAGCTCCTCAGCCTAGTGCTTGTCTAATTCCTTTAAAGACCGCACTAGCATAGGTTTGATGCCGCTCATAATAAGACCAGTGGCCCGTTCGACTTGACCATTTGTTTGCGGGTGATAGACAGAGGCGTAATCGAGCTTAATGCCCAGATTGGCGCACCAATTTTTCACCTCATCGGCTGTGAAGTTGGAGCCGTTATCGGTGATGATGCTGTGTGGAACACCATAACGGTGTACGGCGCCGGATATAAAGTCTATCACTGGTCCGGCTTCGGCCGTTTTAACTTGTTTGGCCTGTATCCACTTAGTGAATTTATCCACCATGACCAACAGATATTTTTTCTTATGGCTTCCTTCTTTAAGGGGTCCGACCATATCAAGCCCCCAGACCGCAAAAGGCCAAGTGATGGGGATTGTTTGCAGAGCGGTGGGTGGCATATGGCTCTGGTTGGCAAAAAGCTGGCATCCGACGCAATGTTGGACAAGGTCTTGCGCGTCTGCCCGGGACGTCGGCCAATAAAAACCTGTACAGAAGGCCTTGCTAACAAGGGCCCGAGCTGCGGCATGGTGGCCACCGAGACTGGCATGAATTTCAGCCAAGAGTTGCCGCCCCTCCTCCTCGGAGATACATCTTTGAAGGACTCTGGTAGCGCTTTTCTTGTAGAGCTCTCCGTCGTGAACCTTGTAGGCTGATACGTCTCCAACGTATCTATAATTTTTTATTGTTCCATGCTATATTATATTCTGTTTTAGATGTTTAATGGGCTTTATTATACACTTTTATATTATTTTTGGGACTAACCAATTAACCGGAGGCCCAACCCAAATTGCTATTTTTTGCCTATTTTAGTTTTTCACAGAAAAAGAATATCAAACGGAGTCCAAACAGAATGAAACCTTTGGGAATGTGATTTTCGGAACAAACATGGTCCAGTGGACTTGGAGTGGACGTCAAGCAACAGACGAGGAAGCCACGAGGTAGGGGGCACACTTACCGCCTGGGCGCGCCCTCCACCCTCGTGGGCCCCTCATGGCTCCACTGACCTACTTCCTCCTCCTATATATACCTACGTACCCCCAAACCATCAGAAGCGACCACGAAAACGTAATTCCACCGCCGCAACCTTCTGTGCCCGTGAGATCCCATCTTGGGGCCTTTCCCGGCATCCTACCGGAGGGGGCATTGATCATGGAGGGCTTCTACATCAACACCATAGCCTCTCTGATGATGTGTGAGTAGTTTACCTCAGACCTTTGGGTCCATAGTTATTAGCTAGATGGCTTCTTCTCTCTCTTTGGATCTCAATACAAAGTTCTCCTCGATTCTCTTGGAGATCTATTTTATGTAACTCTTCTTTTGCGGTGTGTTTGTCAAGATCCGATAAATTGTGGGTTTATGATCAAGATTATCTATGAACAATATTTGAATCTTCTCTGAATTCTTTTATGTATGATTGGTTATCTTTGCAAGTCTCTTCGAATTATAAGTTTGGTTTGGCCTACTAGATTGATCTTTCTTGCAATGGGAGAAGTGCTTAGCTTTGGGTTCAATCTTGCGGTGTCCTTTCCCAGTGACAGCAGGGGCAGCAAGGCACGTATTGTATTGTTGCAATCGAGGATAAAAAGATGGGGTTTATATCATATTGCATGAGTTTATCGCTCTACATCATGTCATCTTGCTTAAAGCGTTACTTCGTTCTTATGAACTTAATACTTTAGATGCATGCTGGATAGCGGTCGATGTGTGGAGTAATAGTAGTCGATGCCTATATACATGATCATACCTAGATATTCTCATAACTATGCTCAATTCTATCAATTGCTCGACAGTAATTCGTTTACCCACCATAATACTTATGCTATCTTCAGAGAAGCCACTAGTGAAACCTATGGCCCCCGGGTCTATTTTCCATCATATTAATCTTCCGTCAACAAGCTATTTCTATCTTTATTTATCTTGCAATCTTTACTTTTACTCTTTATCATAAAAATACCAAAAATATTATCTTATCATCTCTATCAGATCTCACACTCGTAAGTGACCGTGAAGGGACTGACAACCCCTTTATCGCGTTGGTTGCGAGGTTCTTATTTGTTTGTGTAGGTGCGTGGGACTTGAGCGTAGTATCCTTCTGGATTGATACCTTGGTTCTCAAAAACTGAGGGAAATACTTACGCTACATTAATGCATGACCCTTTCCTTTTCAAGGGAAAACCAACGCAGTGCTCAAGAGGTAACAAGAAGGATTTCTGGCGCCATTGCTGGGGAGATTCCCGCCAAGTCAAGTCAAGATTTGACACCCAGCAACGAGCCATTTCTGGCGCTGTTGCCGGGGAGTCTACGCACAAGTCAAGACATATCAAGTACCCATAACAAACTCTTATCCCTCGCATTACATTATTTGCCATTTGCCTCTCGTTTTCCTCTCCCCCACTTCACCCTTGCCGTTTTATTCGCCCTCTTTTCCGTTCGCCCCTTTCTCGCTTGCCTCTTGTTTTATTGTGTGTTGGATTGCTTATTTGTCTCGATGGCTCTACCTAGATTTGGAGATCTTCACCTCGAAAGGTTAGAAGAGATCGAATGTACCGTCAGAAGTTTTATGACTTTACAATTTGAGCATAATAATTTCTTTCGAAATGAGCTTAAGGAACAAAAAAGCTTTATGGGCTACATGAATAAAGAGCTCGATGACATGTCTAAGGAATTTTATGGTTTGAAATCTCAGATTGCTCCTCTTGAAAAATTAATAGCTGAAATTTCCGATAAGCAGGCCACCTTAGATAATAAGATGGCCGCTAAACCAGAAATTTTTTATGAGAATAAAGATGAATATCTAAAAGTTATTGATGTGTCTCCTATGAAATCTTTGTTTTGCAATATGAATCTTGATAATGATGGGACTCGAGACGAGTCAACTTTAGTTAGAAGGCGTCACAAAAATTCGGAGTTTTTAGATCTTGATGCAAAATTTGGTAAAAGTGGGATTGAAGAGGTCAAAACTTTAGATATCAATGAACCCACTATCTTGGATTTCAAGGAATTTAATTATGATAATTGCTTTTTGATAGATTGTATTTACTTCTTGCAATCCGTGCTAAATTCTCCTCGTGCTTATAGTCAAAATAAAGCTTTTACTAAACATATCGTTGATGCTTTAATGCAATCTTATGAAGAAAAACTTGAGTTGGAAGTTTCTGTCCCTAGAAAACTTTATGATGAGTGGGAACCTACTATTAAAGTTAAAATTAAATATCATGAATGCTATGCTTTGTGTGATTTGGGTGCTAGTGTTTCCACGATTCCAAAAACTTTGTGTCATTTGTTAGGTTTCCGCAAATTTGATGATTGCTCTTTAAACTTACACCTTGTGGATTCAACTATTAAGAAACCTATGGGAAGAATTAATGATTTCTTATTGTTGAAAATAGGAACTATGTGCCCGTAGATTTTATTGTTCTTGATATAGATTGTAATCCTTCATGTCGTATTATTCTTGGTAGACCTTTCCTTAGAACGATTGGTGCAATTATTGATATGAAGGAAGGAAATATTAGATTCAAATTTCCGTTAAGGAAAGGCATGGAACACTTCCCTAGAAAGAACATAAAATTACCTTATGAATCTATTATGGGAGCCACTTATGGATTGCCTACTAAAGATGACAATACCTAGATCTATCATTGCTTTTATGCCTAGCTAGGGGTGTTAAACGATAGCGCTTGTTGGAAGGCAACCCAATTTTATTTTAGTTTTTTGCTTTTTGCTCCTGTTTAGGAATAAATCTTTGATCTATCCTCTGGTTAGATTATTTTTGTGTGTTTTAGTTAGTATTTGTGCCAAGTTAAACCTATAGGATCTTCTTGGATGATAGTTATTTGATCTTGCTGAAAATTTCAGAAATCTTTCTATTCACGAAAACAATTGTTAAAAATCACCAGAACGTGATAAAATACTGATTCCAATCGTAGCAGATCAATGAACAAATTAGTTAGGTCTTCCTATTTTTGTAGATTGTTTTGAGTTCCAGAAGTTTTCGTTAGTTACAGATTACTACAGATTGTTCTGTTTTTGACAGATTCTGTTTTTCGTGTGTTGTTTGCTTATTTTGATGAATCTATGGCTAGTAAAATAGTTTATAAACCATAGAGAAGTTGGAATACAGTAAGTTTAACACCAATATAAATAAATAATAAGTCCAATACAGTACCTTGAAGTGGTGTTTTTTTTCTTTCGCTAACGGAGCTCATGAGATTTTCTGTTGAGTTTTGTGTTGTGAAGTTTCAAGTTTTGGGTAAAGATTTGATGGATTATGGAACAAGGAGTGGCAAGATCCAAAGCTTGGGGATGCCCAAGTCACCCCAAGGTAAATCTAAGGGCACCAAAAAGCCAAAGCTTGGGGATGCCCCGGAAGGCATCCCCTCTTTCATCTTCGTCCATCGGTAACTTTACTTGGAGCTATATTTTTATTCACCACATGATAAGTGTTTTGCTTGGAGCATCTTGTATGATTTGAGTCCTTGCCTTTTAGTTTACCACAATCATCTTTTCTGTACACACCTTTTGAGATATACACACATGATTCGGAATTTATTAGAATACTCTATGTGCTTCACTTATATCTTTCGAGCTATATAGTTTTTGCTCTAGTGCTTCACTTATATCTTTAAGAGCACGGCGGTGGTTTTGTTTTATAGAAACTATTATTCTCTCATGCTTCACTTATATCATTTTGAGAGTCCTACAAAACAGCATGGTAATTTGCTTAAATTGAGAAGGTAGTCCTAATATGATAGTCACCTAAGATTAGTAAAAACTTTCTTATAAGTGCGTTGAATACTAAGGGAAGTTTGATGCTTGATGATTGTTTTGAGATATGGAGGTAGTGATATTAAAGTTGTGTGCTAGTTGAGTAATTGTGAATTTGAGAAATACTTGCGTTAAAGTTTGCAAGTCCCGTAGCATGCACGTATGGTAAACATTGTGTAACAAATTTGAAACATGAGGTGTTCTTTGATTGTCCTCCTTATGATTGGCGGTCGGGGACGAGCGATGGTCTTTTCCTACCAATCTATCCCCCTAGGAGCATGCGCGTAGTGCTTGGTTTTTGATGACTTGTACATTTTTGCAATAAGTATGTGAGTTCTTTATGACTAATGTTGAGTCCATGGATTATACGCACTCTCAGCCTTCCATCATTGCTAGCCTCTTAGGTACCGTGCATTGCCTTTTCTCACCTTGAGAGTTGGTGCAAACCTCGCCAGTGCAACCAAACCCCGTGATACGATACACTCTATCACACATAAACTTCTTTATATCTTCCTCAAAATAGCCACCATACCTACCTATTATGGCATTTCCATACCCATTCCATGATATATTCCACCGTTCCGTTTATCATGACACGTTTCATCATTGTCATACCGCCTTGCATGATCATGTAGTTGACATTGTATTTGTGGCAAAGCCACCATGCATATTTTTCATATATGTCACTCTTGATTCATTGCCATCCTGGTACACCGCCGGAGGCATTCATATGAAGTCATACTTTGTTCTAGTATCGAGTTGTAACCAAAGAGGACAGAAAGATTCTAGTATCGAGTTGTACCCAAAGAGGACAGAAAGACGCATACTCGACCTCTAGGCCAGGGGTTAGTCGCTGCCAAGCACTATCAACCCTAACTGAGGGGAAGACTCAACCTAGCATGCATGATATAACTTAGGGCGCCAGCGCTTCATTTATTTATGCTCAAGGTCTGCGCATGGCTTTGTACAAAGGGTTACATGCCTTGCTGGCAAGGCTTGTACAAAAGGTGGCTTGCCGAGGGGCCCGGCAAGCCGCGCCTTATGGGTAAAACTTGCGAAGATGCTCGATATTCCAGGAGTTGCTCACTGGAATAGCATCTTTGGTCTCCAGGAGGACTGCGTCGGGCCTGGTGACTCGTATTACTTGATAAGGGCCTTCCCACTTTGTTGTCAACTTGTTGGTATTCTTGGCCGACTGAACGCACCGAAGAACAAGGTCGCCTTCCTCAAAGCTTCAGGCATGAACCTTGCGGCTATGGTAGCGGCGCAAGGCTTTTGGTAGCGCGCTGCTCTCTCAACCGTCCGAAGACGATCTTCCTCAAGGAGCGTCGCGTCATCTTGCCGCAATTGCTCTTGCTCAAGCTCATCATAAGCGAGCACTCCAGGTGACCCGTATATGAGTTCTGTGGGCAGAACTGATTCTGCCCCATATACCAGGGCAAAGGGTGTCTGGCCAGTGGCGCGATTTGGCGTCGTTCTGATCGACCAAAGAACCGTCGGCAACTCATCAATCCAACGCCTTCCGCTCTTATGCGGCCTGTCAAAGGTCTTCATTCTCAAGCCTCGCAGCACTTCAGCGTTTGCCCTCTCAGCTTGGCCATTGCTTCGTGGGTGAGCAACGGAAGCAAAACAAACCTTGCCTCCGAGGCCTTGGATGTACTGCATGAAGGTGCGGCTTGTGAATTGCGTGCCGTTGTCGGTGATGACCCTATTGGGTACACCAAAATGGCAAACTAGTCCTTTGAAGAACTTGACGGCTAACTGGGTTGTCACCTTTCTCACTGCCTCCACCTCCGGCCACTTTGTGAACTTGTCGATTGCAACATACAAGTACTCAAAGCCCCCGATAGCACGGGGGAAGGGGCCCAGTATGTCGAGCCCCCCAGACCGAAAATGGCCAAGAGAGAGGAATTGTTTGAAGAGCTTCAGCTGGTTGATTAAGCTTCTTTGAATGGAACTGACATGCTTCACACTTGGTTACTAGTGTCGTTGCATCCTGGAGGGCAGTGGGCCAGAACAAACCCTGCCAGAATGCCTTGCCGGCCAGGGTTGTTGACCCTATGTGGGATCCACATATGCCTCCGTGTATTTTTGCCAATAGCCCCATTCCTTCCTCCCGGGGAATACACTTCAATTTCACACCGTTCGGTCTTTTTCTGTATAGGACGTCATCGACGAACTGATACATAGCAGACCGACGGCCTACTTTCTCTGCTTCTTCCTGCTCCTCAGGAAGCTCCCCTGTTTGGAGGAATCAGACGATATGTTGTGCCCATGCCGGAGCCTGAGGCTTGACGACAAGGATTAAAGGCATTTCTTCCACCATGGGGGCAGCCGCCTTCATGGCAAGAGCTTGACGCTCTGCCGGAGCCAGTCGTCCCAGGGCCGGCTCGGCGTCTTCGGCAACATCCTTGCCGGCAGCTCAGGGGAGCTCAGCGGGAAAGTACTTTCCGGGCCCTGATTTCCTCCGCTTGTTATGCTTTGTTGATGGTTCTACGGATGGCTGAGTTAGTCGGCGCACAAAGGTACCTGGTTCCACAGGTAGCTTGAGGGCAGCGCGTTTTGACAGGTAGTCGGCGATGTCGTTCTCCGCTCGGGGAATGTGCTCCGCCTGTATACCGTCAAAATGCTCTTCCAGCTTCCTCACTTCATCTACATAGGCTTTCATCAACAGGCTCTGGTAATCCTTGTTGACTTGCTTGACGACAAGCTGCAAGTCACCCCTGACGATGAGTTTCCTGATCCCGAGGTCTCCCGCGATCCTGAGACCGGCAAGCAATCCCTCGTACTCAGCAGTGTTGTTCGTCGACGTCTCCCTGGGGAAGTGCATTTGGACCACGTACTTGAGGTGCTCTTCGGTGGGTGCAACAAGTAGTACACCAGCATCGGCGCCTTGCAGCGAAAAAGCCCCATCAAAGTACATGATCTAGTCGCAAATCGCCTCCTTGCCGGGGAGAGCAGTCTCCTGAACTTCTTCGTCGGGTGTCGCGGTCCATTCTATGATGAACTCCGTCAAGACTCTACTTTGAATCATCGAAGTACTCTCAAATTTAAGGCCAAAGCTAGACAGCTCCAGTGCCCACTCCACAATCCTTCCACTTGCATCTAGATTATGCAGTATATGTTGCAAAGGGAGGCGGGTGACGATGGTGATCTCGTGTGCTTGGAAGTAATGAGCAGCTTCCTCGAGGACATAAGGAGGCCAAAGAGCAGTTTCTGTACACCGGAGTACCTTGATCTAGCCCCCTGCAAGAGGGAGCTAACAAAGTAGACCAGGTGCTGCATCTTCTTCTTCTTCGGCAACACTTCAACAGGCTGTGTCGTTTCTGCACCGATGGCACCAGGCTCTGTTGTCGCTATCACTTTGGTGTCAACCTCTCTCTACGCTACTAGTGCAACACTGACCACTTCGTTTGTTACCGCTAAGTATAGCAGCAACGATTCTTGTGGTTTAGGCGCAACTAGTATTGGTGTGGAGGAGAGGTAATTCTTCAAATCTTACAGTGCTGCTTCAGCCTCTGGGGTCCACTCCATTGGAAAAAGGGGAGGGCCCGCTCGGCGGACTTGGAGATGAATCTACTCATGGCGGCAACACAGCCAGCAAGCCGACGCACATCCTTGATCCGCATGGGCGCCTCGATCTGCTCGATAGCCTTGATCTTGTTTGGGTTTGCCTCGATCCCACGCTGCAACACAAAGAACCCAAGAAGCTTGCCGGACGGAACACCGAAGACACACTTCTCAGGGTTCAGTTTGAGGTTGATCTTGCGCAGGTTCGCAAACGTTTCTTCCAAATCTGTTATGAGGGTCGTTCTGTCCTTGGTTTTGACCACCACGTCATCCATGTAAGCCTCCATATTTCTATGGAGCTGGGGTTCAAAACCAATTTGGACCGCCCTTCCAAACGTCGAGCCAGCACTCTTCAACCCGAAAGGCATCCGTATAAAGCAATACGTACCACATGGGATGATGAATGATGTCTTCTCTTCGTCTTCTCTTGTCATGAAGATCTGGTGGTAGCCGGAGTAGGCATCAAGGAATGATAACACTACAAAAAAATACACTTCCGTGATGATACGTGTTTGTCACAGTAGGTCACGTTTTTTGTCATGCATGTACATCCATGACGATTTTATGACAGAATCAAGATAGTCATACATGTGTTGTCGTAGAAGTGTTCCATGACATTACCAAAATTATCATCACGGAAGTTTCCACTTCCATGACGATAAATCGCGCGTCACAGAAGTGCTTTCATCAAGGGTGACCAACACATGGCATCCACCATAACGGAACGTCGTTAAGCTATTGGGTCGGGTTTTGGATCCGATAACCCGTTAATAGCCCCGACCAATGGGAAATTCCATGTGTAAAATTCTTATTGGCCGGATGAAACACGTGTCAGCTCGTTAGTGGGTCAGATAGGCGCCTATGATATGTCGACACATGCCACGACCCACCACTGGCCCATTTAACTTACAAAGCCGGCCCGTTTGACTTGGTCAAAAGTTAACGGGCTGGCCCATGAAAAGCCTGTTAACGGTCTCTTCGCAAATAGCCCAGTTTACGGCCCGTTAACTCACGGCCCGTTAGGCCCTAAAGGAAATCGGCCCAACAACATCATGTGGCTTGTCGAATATAACACCATCCCATTTCACTTTCGGCCCATGTATGGCCCACGATGTCTTTCGGTCCATATGAGGCCTTCGTATCTTTCGGCCCTTTACAGGCCCACGGTGACTCTAGCCCATAATGAATAGTAATTTTCTTTATACCCGTTAACGGCCCGTGATTTACATGGGCCGTTTCCAGCCCGTGTTAGCTTTCAGCCTATTGATGGTCCATACGTTCTTGGGCTCCTTTTCGGCCCTCGATTACTTCTGGCCCGTTACTGGCCTATTCCCCTAATGGGCCAAATTCGGCCCATGGCAAGAGTCGGACCGTTACTGGCCTGTTCTCCTAATGGGCCAAATTCGGCCCATGGCAAGAGTCGGCCCATTACTGGCTTGTTACCCTAATGGGCCAAATTCGGCCCATGGCAAGAGTCGGCCCGTTCTGGCCTGTTAACCTGTTGCGCCGTTTCCAGCCCGTCCTATATTCTCGCCCATTAACGACCCGTTATGCCTGTGACAGAATTAATCCTTTGCTGTCCTACGGCCTGTTACCGTGCTGGGCCGATACCAATTACACCCGATTACGGCCCATGTAGACCCATTTATCCGATGGTCCGAGGCCCACCGATTACAGGCCCATTTATCGACGGCCCGTAGGAGACCCATCGATCCTACGGCCCGTATATGGCTCATGGTAGTTGCGGCCACTAGCAAACCAGGGAACAAGAAGACTAGGAAATAAATAAGGCCGAAACTAACGCTAGGCTATTAAGGCGATTGCACAGATTACATCCACTCGGCATCAAAGATCGCCACCAGTGCAAATATAGGGAACACCCTACACTATACAAAAATGGCTTGTTGTTTTCTTTAGCCGGTGGCTGCACGTTAAGAATAAATTTTGTATCGCACCAAAACAAATTACAACTATATAACAAAAGGAAGGTTGGCATAATACTTAACAGTCTAGCAGATAAATGCACCACCAGAAGTTCAGAAGATCGGTTCATTTCACCTAACGGTTACGTTTTCATGTTGTATTGTCCGATGGAGCACCATAACCCTCGCCTTCATTTCCCCTAGGCTCCTGAACAACATAGCAAATGTATGATAGTCTGGTTTCAAAACCATGCATATCTTGACGACATTGAGCAATGTTTCTCCTTATTTCACAAAGGGTCTCTGTTAGGGAATGGACTTGTGTCTGGAGCGCAGATACAACATTGCTTTGAGCTTGCATATCTTGATCATGAGGCAGTTTGGACGATATTGCCTTAACAACCAACCTAGTATTACGCAGGAACGTGCTTTTGGCACTGTTAGTGGACAGGTACTGACCCACTGCAGCAAGAGCTGACATTGCGGTTATAGTTGCCTCGCCACCTTCAGAAGGTGGTGGTTCCACCATTTTTTCCATAGCTTGCTGAAAAGTTGAGGTTTTACATTAGTAGTACCAGAAAAGAAGAAAATAAGGAGGCAGCAAAACCAAACAAAATAGCTTTGGTCTATATACAGAACTTATTCTGGTGAACCCATGTAAAATATTAGTTGTATTTTATTGCAAAGTACAAAATAAAACCAGGTTCCAAACATATGACCATGTACCATCGCTAATGTATTGTCTATTTCTTCACATCGTATTGAGTGCTAAGGATAAAGAGACGAAGTTTATAATACGGTAAGCATAGTATGACATCATTCATATCACAAAACAACTAAGAACAGACAAACAGGCAATTGTAATGTTTTGTGGGCAAGTCCATGACGGAACTAGATTACGAGTCAAGATCAAAGGAACATCACTCCTCTCTTTTAAACCTTGTAAGGTGCAATGATACGCTAAGACAATTGTGTATAAAATTGAAAAGAGTAATAGACATTGGCTGCAAACCATGAAGTTCAAGGCACAAGTCAGAGTAAGTAGTAGTTAAAAGGCATGAAGATTAAGGACTTACAACAGCGGCTTTGACAGGTGTAGTCATGCCCTTCTTCTTGCTGGTGTGACAGTCCTTGAAGATTTCCACATCATTTGGTTCAGGTACTTTTTGGTCCTTGCGGGCTTTCCTCTGCATTTCGAACAAGTCAATATAGATCTGATAATATGGTACAGCGAAAAGAGTGAAACAGCAGCTAATTACAAGAGCCTCGCAGTGTGCAATATAGCTACGAGATCCTGTCGTCTATTGGAATTTCACGTTCGTACGGTTGGCCTTGTTCTTTGAACAGTTCACCTACAAGAAGATAGATTTGTGTGGCACATGCGTAAATAGGACTTCAACATGTGATCTGATCACATATATATAATGTACCTGATACTTCGGATCAGACCAGTGTTTAACAAGGCCCCTCCAGTCTTCATCCGATATATTTTCCACTGGAGATGTTTGGGAAAGTTCACTATTAGCCTTGCCTTCAAAGTGAGTTTTCCTCAAGTTATACCGATACTGTCGCAGAGCAGACTCGAAAACATGGGTGCAAGCTTGTCTGGTTGCATCATCTTGGCTATCCAACTTGAACCTCATCTGTTGAAAATTATGGGAGTCTCGTTATCAGCAACCTAGAAAGTATGGGCAGAGAAAGACGATATTACTAGTTTCCATACATAACCATACTTATAGATAAATGGTCGATGAAGGTGTTGAACTGGGTTTCGTCTTTGTCATTCCTGTACTGAATCCATGTTGGGAGGATACGTACATGACACCTAACGGCAACCGCTGCCTCTGATACTAACTTGGCTGACTTTGTAGCATCACGTGGCCTTTTTAAACCTGCCTCAAAACGGATCTCCATTCTTCCTCCTCTAGATTTAGTTAACCTATCGAGCATTATCCCTGATGTTTGTTTCCTCTTGCGCCTAGGTGCTAGTCCAACAACGAACATAGGAAGTGTTAGTGTACATCAAACTGTGAGACTACATATAAAGAAGCATGCAACTGTAACTTGACTCCAGCAACTACCTTCTTGCTATTGAAGCTCACAAGGTTCATCTGATATTGCCAACTCGTCTTGTGTCAAGAGTGCTTGGGAACTAGTGTCTGGTGGCAAGGGAGCTTGGGAATGTGCTGCTAGCTTAGTTGATGCACGAGTAAATCGTGCAGCTGGTAGTACTGTGGTAGGTGTTGCAAGAACTAGGGCTGTCTCTGCTTGTTTGGTGGCAGCTATTTTTTTCTGTTTGGCTTTTTTTTGCAATTCGTGTAGCATGGGATGCCGTGTTTGTAGAATTTTCCACTGGACTTTGACCTTCTATTGCACCATCAGTACCAGCAGAATTTGCAGGATTCATCCGCTTCTTATTCCCTACAATTCTGTGTTTCTTCCTCTTTCTCTGTGCCATGTTAAGTCAAGCCGACAAGAAAAACGAATAACAATTTAGTTCTTCAGAACAAATTGATGCGTGATGCAGACGAACTGAACTTTGATGTTAGACAACCACATGATAGGAGGATGCAATATGTATGAAAAACAGGACGGAAGAGATAACCAGAACTATGATGTGTAAACTAAGAAGAAGACATTTCACCAAATTAGAAGCAATGCAATGGAAGGTAGACACCATATGATAGATGCTACAAATATCGCTCTGCCAAGTTAATCGTGTCTCATCATAAATGGCATTTAAACAAATGTGAAGCAGTACAAGAAATAAATTATATGCAAGATGCAAACAACATCACACTATCATGTTAGAGGTCTCTCGTCATTAGTGCCATTGCATATTCACGGCATTGCATATTCACAGCTTATGATGTGTAAACTAAGGAGAAGGCATTTCAACAAATTAGAAGCAATGAAAGCTAGACACCATATGAAAGATGCAATGAATATCACTCTACCAAGTTAAAACTGTCTCGTCATAAGTGCCATTTCAACAAATTAGTAGTACAAGCTAGAAAAGAATGTGAGATGTAACCTATATCACACTCCTAAGTCAAACGTGTCCTATGATAAGTGATTGTTGCAGGTTACACAACAGTAGTAATTTGATGTAAGAACATGGTGTGATAGACAGATATTGTATGTTCTAGAAACATGAACACGTGTCTTATTCAAGTATAATGTGTAAAGTAAGCAGATGGAATTCAAAAAAATTAGAAGCAATACAAGCTAGACATCACACATAACATGCAACCACATATAACAGTGCCAAGTTAGAGGGAGCACCGGTGATGCTACACTAGGGGAGACGTGATCATCATAAACACAACTTTGTTGAGTGTCTATGCATGTGTTGTCTTAGAGATCGTCTTGGGGGTGTGGAGGAGTAGAAACTGTAGAGGCCCTCCGTTCGGAAGGAGCACCTTTATCCGCTGCCTTGCTAACTTCCTTCCGCTTTATTGATTTTGAATTGTCAAGTAAAACTAACAAGAAAAAGCAATAAAATTCTCTCTTCAGAACTCATTCATGCATGATACTGACAATCACTACTTTAATGTAAGGCAAACACATGATACCAGGATGGAATATGTATGAAAAACAGGACGGCATGGCATGTTCACAACTGTTTGTGTAAACTAAGCAGAAACCATTCCAGCAAATAATAAGCAATGCAAGCTAGACACCACATGAAAGATGCAACCAATATGACTCTGCCAAGTTAAAAGCGTCTCATCATAAATGGAATTTCAACAAATTAGAAGCAACGCATGCTATAAATCATATGAAAGATGCAACTAATATCGCACTGCATATACTAAAGGTGTCTCGTCATGTTGATTGATGCGGGATACAAAAAAAATAGTTTTATGTAAGGACATACTTAATAGACAGATGTAATATGTACTAAATACAGGAAGGCATGTCACATTAACATGTATAATGTATAAGCTAAGCAGACTAGCACATGCAGTTTAACCAGATTGGAAGAATTACAATCTAGACACCATATGCAACATGCAACCACACATCACGCTGCCAAGTTAGAGCAAGCACCTGCGATGCTAGTGTAGGGGAAATGATGTAATCAACTACAGAGCTATGTTCACTATCTTCATCTAGCATTTCTGTTTCTTGAGAATCATGTTAGGAGGCTGACGCTGCATTCTTTAAATGAGGAGTAGTCCCCTTGCCTGTCTGCCTCGTCATAAGTGATTGATGAGGGATACACAAGAACATTAGTTTGATGTATGTACCAAAAACAGAAAGGCATGTCATATTCAAAGGTATAATGTGTAAGCTAAGCAGATGCAATTTAACCAAATTGGAAGCAATACAAGCTAGACATCCGGCTGGAGTGGTGAGCATGATCATCTAGGACCCGAGAGACTGGTGGGAGGCGGGCTACTTCGCCACCATCGCAGCTTTTTAGTTGGCTTCCAAGTGATGCCTATCTTTGCTGGGCTTGTCACTGGCTCGGCCAGTGCCCTGACTAGCTATTTGTCTTCTGGTGCTCACGGGATGGTGGTTCATGTAAAAAAATATCTTTCCTTATCTTACCGACTTCGGCCTTTCGAATACAAGCTAGACACCATATGGAACATGCAACCACATATGACACCGCGAAGTTAAAGCAAGCACCTGGGATGGTGGTTCATTGCGAGCGAGGTCATCAACTCCAGAGCTACGTTTACCGTCTCCATCTATTGACACTGCACCCTTTATAGCGTTGTAACGTGTCTTGCCTACCCGCATACGAAGCTGGAGCGACTTCTCTCTTTTCTTTTTGGCTTCTCTCATGGCAGCAGAGTCTGAAATACCCTTGCATAAAAACACAATAGTGAGAGTAAGGGTGAAGTGTGTGCAGAACTAGTGCACTGTAAAAGTAGCAGATAGTAGGTGGCTGAAAAATAAATGACATGAGACATATGATAGCTCTGCAACATTGCATGGCAAACAAAATTAGATCCTACTCCGTATGATTTTGCCATATATGAGCACAGGAAATGCAGGTACTCCTCCAGCACACCACCACATGTGGTCATATCTTAGATAACAGTCGACTGAAAATAAATAGGTCAGTCGATTTTTTAATGAACCGTCTGATCTATAAGGAACGGGCAGATGGCCTTCGTCTACCTCCCGCTGGTCACTGTTGACGATCTTTCTCGAACTGCCAGCGACCACCGGCCTAGACCCCTGCCTCTGCCGCCCCGCCCTCCCATCGACCTCACACCACCGCCGTGCTTGGCAGCGCCCCCAGGCCATCCCTTTAATCCCGGCCGACCTCCAGATCGGGCGCCAGTAGCTCTAGGCCGCACACGCCCCTAAGATAAACACCAAGGCGCTGCTTCCCTGGCGTAATAGGCGTACTAGCGCCTGTTACACCGGGGAATGCTTCTGTTAATTGGGAATCAACTGGCCAGAAATTAAAATTCAAGGGGGCGACGGACCTCTAGCTAAGGTGAAATAGTATATGAGGAGAAACCTTGTGCATCGCGAGTTACTAGGAACATCTAGTATCAAGAAGAAGCGGTTAACTAGTGTCTTCTGTGGGATGAATACCGTGCAAGCAGAGACGTAAGATTTGCATGAATAAGGGAAGAGGAGTACCTTTTTCGGTTTCCGGTGTGGTCACCTCCACATGTCGCGCTGATCTTCTTCTTTTTGCCGGGAAACCGATGTTCTGGAGGGTGCAAGCTTGGACGAACCCATGGCCAAATTGTTGATTGTGTTGCCGTGGCCGTATGTCGGTGGAGGGGAAGCAGATCCGAGGCGGCGAAGGACGACGTAGCAGGAACAGCTCCGGTGCGGTGGAGGGTGGCGAAGTTGGAGCGGCAGCGGTGAGGCGCAAGACGGCGTGGTTGAACTGGCTCGGGTATGGACGGCTCGGCCTCGGCTTCAACTACTAGCCGTGGAGGGCGTTGCGGTTGAGGTTGCGGTGGACGACGACGTTGGGGTATCGGCTCCGACGTGATGGAGGAGGGCGGCGGTTGATGGGTGGGATGGGGTGGCGGACGAAGGACGTCGGGGTTTCGCGGCTGGTGGAGAGGTAGTTTTGGCACCCACAGAGTACAAATGGGTAATCAGACGGGTGGGGGGGAACCATGTTTCGGTCTAGGACGCGCTTGTTTTTGGCTTTTTTGAACAGAAGATGGGACGTGCTTGTTTGAAATTTGGGGAAAGTACAAACTTTGCCCCCCCCCCTCTTAAATTTCGGACCTACTGCGGGTCGGGGTAGGCTGGTAATCCCAGGTGTCCCAAATAGTGGGCGGGAGCGATTTCGTCCACGCGCATGTGTGCTTAGGCGGCCATTGTGTATGAATGTTTTTCGGATGCGGTTTTGTGGCGTCTAGATGAAGCTACAAACCTACCCCGGTTTAGACCTTTGGACGTCGGGCCGGTAGGTTTCACGGGTCAGAGTTATTAGAAAAGTAATTTCCTTGTACTACCAAACATTGGTCTCACGCGGTTTCGGGTGAGTGGAGGCTCTTTTGGCGCTTCATTTGAAATTTTGAAACACAAGCATTCACGTTTAGAGTACTCTTGGACTATGAGGATTGACCTAAATAGACAACGTTATATTTGACCTTGTATGTTTGAAAACCTCATTAAATTATCCGCTTCTTTTTGAAATTTTGACACTTGAAAATCCTATAACTACGATTATTTTGGAATGGAGAAGCTAAATTTGAATCTATTTTGTACACGACTACATATGCTATTATGTACAAAATCAAAGCAAAGATTGGTGCCCCATAATTTAGGTATGGTTTACAAATGCCATGATATCAAATTCAAATAATTGAATGGACTTCATGTTGAATTCGATTTTTTTAAACCACCTTAAGTTGAATTCAAATGTATGCTAGTTCATAGGTAGCTATTTATAATGTCCATTGTGTAACTTTCGTATGTATAATGTGCTTTACACACACAACATGAACTATACTCACGTTTATATTCGATTGCTAAAGCGATGCATTGTCTGGAGTTCAAAATACTAACTATGTGGATCAATTGTGTCGAATAATAACATAGACATGCTCAGATTCGATAGAATCTAGATGTCTGATGGATCAATGACCGCTCCTTACGCGAATTGCAAATATCATGATCCCATCCTAATATTTGGATACAATTTATATCTTTAATCAATGTGTAGAGCAGTCTTTTACGTGTAGTTTCACTCTCCATCGGTGGTGTCTCACACATGCTCACACACTCTCTCCCGAGGTGTATTTCTCGCACACATGCTCTAGATATAACCCTCCCTCCCTCTCGTAACCATTTACAACTGTTTTCACTAACCTTTATCACAAGCACTCTTCTTCTCGCAAACATACACACACACAATCCTCATCGACCCTTTCTATATACATGGACCTGCCTACGTGTCTCATGTATGCACATTATCTTTACGCCTGCCTCTCACGCATTGTCTCACACCTCTCTTCCTAATCGACGAGTATGATTCTAGCAGAGCATTCTGTAGGATGCCCCTTAAAGTTAGGTTGGATGAATAGTAATATCAGAGATAAAGGGGTTTCCTTAGTCCAAGAACCTAGGGTTACAAATCCTAGCCGGCTTTGTCAGTGGACACAGAGTCCTTCACAATTCTGCCATCTTTGTCTTGTACGACTAGTCATCCATGGGTCTTCCTAAATGCGTCACGTGCCGACCAAAGTGGCGCAGGACGGAACTGAACGAAGGGCCTCACCTCGACCCACCGGACCTCACGCGGTGGCACACCCTCTGCCCCCACGTCTCATTATCTTCTCACACCCACACATACCAACACAAACACCACACACACAGAAAATTTCTCCTGGTGCCTCTATTCCCTCCCCCCCGTTGCATATACACACTCAAGGGAATGGAATCTCTTGTCGTGACGTCATATTCGTCTCTCTCTCTCTAGACCACTCTCATTTCTCGTGCTATCTCTCCCACGCCCCCCCCCCACCGTCAGCCCCTCTATCCGTGCCTCTCTCGAATACGTAATACACACACATACCTCTCTAGGCCCCGCCAAATGCATCAACTACACGTTCACACATGTTACATCACGTACCCCATTGATCTAAAAAGCCCTCTCTTCACGTTTATTTCGCATACAACATTCCTTTTGAATAAAGTGTGGCCAAAAAATTATTTTAGAGTTTCTACATATATACAACATTACAAAGTTATATGGAGGAGTACGAATGCTAATTTGCATTGCATGGTGCCCACAATGATATTTATTCCGCACAGTGAATTTGTATATTTTTATACTATATACAAAGTTAGTCATAATAAAGAGAAACGAAGAGCATCTCTCTCTCCATCGCATACCCCCCATGTACGCCCCTTTCACGTATGCACAAAAAACTATCTCCAGGTCCTCTAAAAGTAAGCCCCCAGAAAATTCACGCATGTTTCATCTTTCTCTCGCGATATATGCAATGACGATCATTGTATTTGAAGCGAAAGCACGATACGTACATTGGACTTCAGAATCCACTCATTACGGCCACCATTTACGTTTAGTGGTTATTATACAGTCACGGGCTCACCGTACAACTCTGTATTTGCTCATGACATGACTAGTTGACCAGTTAAACGCTCCACGTGGCACCTCTAGTGTTGCATTACATTATCTCACTACCATCGTGCTCACCTGTCGACTTGTATCTACTCTACATCTACACTCTTACAAAATGCATAAAATACACTCTTATAAAAAACAGAGTTGGTGATGATGATGTGCCTGCCATCCTGCAATATAGGTCGTCCGATTTATATCTGACGAATAGGAAAGAAACTATGGCAATTTTGCAAAAAGGTACCCACACACCTCTCCACATTTGCAAATAAGGCCTTCCCTCTTTCATACTTTTCCCTCACAAGATAAATAAGTCATACAAATGCACCTTGATGTTATGTGCAATGCACGGGCATCTTGCTCGTAAGAATGAAAACAAATGACAAAAAATATTTGGACGGTGGTTCGAAGTCATGACCGCGGGCACAGCGGACAAGGTGGGCTTGTATTGGTATGTTGAGCCGTCTGTTTTAACACACAGGAGCTGGTGTGGTGATTATACACACACGCATGCATGCACACGAACTACATCCACGCAACACTCACACAAACACATGCACCCACGCACACACGCAACACTCACACGTACACACGCAGCCACGCACGCACGCAACACTCACACGCACGCACGCAACACTCACACGCACACACGCGCGCATGCATGCACACACTAGTACACCACACGACCAACACACACTCTCACGCTCAAGTGCTCAACCTACACATGCATACGCACACATCAGGCCCTGACGGACACATACACAACCAAGTGATTCCCGCGCACGGGTTGGAGCCTTGCCGCACATGCATAAATTTGTGTTTATCTGACCTTTTGCCTATGCGAACTGACAGGTGGGACCCACAAGGAATGTGGTCAATTTAACTAGTCAACATGGCGCCATGCAGACTATTTGGCCGGTCAACAGAGTGCAATCCGATGCTGAACTGTGAGCAAGTGACCGTATAATCACCGCAAAACGTATATAGTGACCGTAATCATCTTATTCTGAAGTTCGGTGACCGTATTACGCTTTTGACTCTGTAGGCCCTCCAAAACTACATCTCTACATGTTCTCGCATGTTACATCTAACAACTATGCAATACAGCACTACTACTACACTCTAACACAATAAATCATATGTGTTTTTAGTTTTACTAGATATCATATTGTTACTTATAATTATTTAGTTTGCTTACATTAAAATTGCCTTTGAAATGTATGGCCAGTATCATCTACCGCTCGGGAAAAATCCCGCCCTTTCCTGTTTAATCGGGTTTGTATCGATGGATCGTGTGAAGCAGCAAAACTATAGTACTATACAATAGAAGTGACAGTTCACTGGGCCGTCGTGTTGTCTACTCCTCCGTCGTAAGAGTGGAGCGCTCGCTTTCATAAATCTTCTAGTACCTTTCGCCTACATGTGGGACATCAAGCTACCGGGTCCACGTGCCATACCGGAATACAGTGCAGAGCAGCCGGGGTGAAGCACCCCAGTCATGGCGCCTGTGTAGTAATGAGCAATGAGGCGTCAAATTGCAAAGCTGCACCTTTCCCGCAGTTAAGTTGGAGGGACGAAGCAACCATCATTTCACTCGTTGCTGAATCTGCTTCTCCCTCATCTTCTTCAACTTAACCACGTGTTGCTTCTGTCATTGTTCTGCCTCATGTGG
The DNA here is from genome assembly GCF_018294505.1 of Triticum aestivum. Classification (NCBI taxonomy): domain Eukaryota; kingdom Viridiplantae; phylum Streptophyta; class Magnoliopsida; order Poales; family Poaceae; genus Triticum; species Triticum aestivum. Next base: position 131,175,991 of record NC_057800.1, on the reverse strand, counting down.
GACGCGGATCGGCTTGGTAAAGCACTGACACGTGGGACCGCATGTTAGCAAACCGCCAGGACAACGTCCTCCAAAAATAAGAAGCCTAATCCTAGACTTACAAAGGGCTACGTAGCTACTACGTATACTTTCCATCTAATATCTATATGTGTGACGCCCCAAGACCGGAGCTTCAGATGCCTTCCAGGGTTTCCGGGTTCCGTCGTGTGTTTTGTTTGGTTCATTGCATTCATCTTTGCATCGTGTGCATTGCATCATGTCATCATGCGATCATGTCATTTCTTTTTCTTAACTCAACTAAATAAACCATATGGGTCTTCGATCCATTTAAATCGAGGGAATTCACTTGTGTTTTCTCTTTATAACATATTAAAGCCTCTCAATACTATTAGGGAGCTATAATAAAATTATTCCTTTTTTTGGAATTACTTTTAACACTTGCAATTTAATTCCATGCCTCTTATGCTTCAAGTTGCACCTCCAAACTTTGCCAACAATTCTTTTCCCATTTATTGAGGCTCCTCCTAAATTCTCAATATTTTTGGACCTACCGAATACCCACTTCTTTTTCAAACTCATTTGGATTTAAATTCAAACGAGTTCGAATCCAATCTTCACGCACACACTCACTTCTATTTTCTTGGATCAAGCTCATTTTGGGGGTCCGGGAAATTATCCGCGTGTCCCACTTCTTTTCCTAACCTCCTTTTTCTTTTCTTTCTTATCTTTGTTTTTGTTTTTTTTTCTTTTCTTTAGAGTGAGAGGGAAAGAGAGCCCAACCCAGCCTTGTAGCCTTGCTCTCCTCATGCCCAGCCGGCAGCCTCCCCACTGGGCCGGCCTTTTGGCCCACCTAATCCTACCCTAGGCCCCGATCACATCTAACCCCCATCTCCATCGCATCTTCCCTCGCGCCGCCAGGAGTCCCTCATCTCACTCCTCTCCTTCTCCTCTCGCGCCGCCAGTCCCAGCACCCCCATCTCCCTCGTCACCTACTTCACGCACTAGAGAGGAATTCACGCGCCACCGCCGAGCTCCACCGGACCATGCCGGCCTCTCCTCCTTATCACGCGCCCCTGCTGGTTCCTCCCCTCGCGTCCCCGAGCTCAAAGACCCTGTGCGCCCCTGCGGGCAAGTTCGCCGGAGACCCACCAGGCCGCTGCTCCCCTGCCTCGTCCTCGGCGCCTCGTCCCCGAGCTCCGAGTTTGCCTGCCTTGCCTCCTGCCTCTCCATTCCCTGTTTTTTCCTTCCTCACCTCACATGTCCCTTCCCCTCTTTCTCTAACAGGAGCCCTGACGCTGATGCCATGACCGCGCCGCTGCTATCGAGATCCCTCACCCTGGACTTATCCATTTTTGGCGTGCGCTCGCGCGGCCGTCAGCCGCGTCGCCGGAGGTCCTCGTCGGCTCCCCATGCTGTTCCTGCAAGGCTTGCAACCGTTTTTGGCCTACTTTGCCTCGGCCTCGACCAAGGACGAGCATTGCTGCTGCCTGCTCGATTCGCACACACGCACGGCTTCCATGTTGACTGGGTCTCCGCGTGTGGCCAGCCGGCCATGCCAGGCCCAGCAACTGGCTTGACATGACCCCTTTTGTTGGTCGCCAAGACTGCCTGGGGCTGCCTTGTTTTGTTTCACCAGGTTCCGCACCGAAACATCTTCACGGTCGACTATGTTTTGCTATCCCGACCGGGACCATCAAGTACCACGACGTCCGTCGATCACCAAGTACCCCTTTGGATACGCAAGTCCCACGAAGGTCCATCGATGCCTAGTACGACTACAGGACCGGAATGAAGTACCACGATGACCATTGACATGTACCACTACACCGCACGGACACGTCAAGACCGTCACGGATATTGCCAAGTACCACTTCGGTTTTGGAACGCGACGAGTACCACGACGACCCTCGAGGACATTGGTTCCATCAAGTTCGACTACAACGTGTGTACAACTACCACCGCCGTGATTTTCGACAAGACATCGTGTGCCTCTACTTCCACTACGACTGTCGCAAGAACGGGACCGGAAAGTCCGGAGACCCCAAGTACCACGACACCGATGACATGAACATCTACGGAAACTCGTGCAATGATAAACATGTACCTCTACTGTCGACCCTAGAGCGTGTGAGAACGACTACTTCCACTACCGCCGTCGTGAGAACGTCTACTTCCTCTACTATGCACCGAACGAGAACTCTCCCGCTTGCACGCTTTGAAGGTATAACCTCGAGACGACGTCCGTGAACGAATGCTTGCGATGTTTGAGATGCTCGTGTTTGCACCGTGTCCAAATTGCCACTCGTTTTCTTTGTCGCCAACTCGTGGGACACCCAGAATCTGGGAGTGCCCCACCATCTTTTGCATGCATCCGCACACTTCTCCTTTGCATCGGTATCTCAATCAAGTTACCGAAACAATAACGTTGTTGTGGCATCATTTTCATTATTGTTGCCATGGCACCCCTTTCCTTTCCACCACAGTGACAAATGCTTCATAATGCTCTTGTCAACTTTTAATAAAAAATTGCATAAACTTGTTCATGTCATCCGCATCATGATAACAACAATTAAAATGTTTAAAATTGTTGTTGCACCAAATTGCTAATGCATATTGGGATTTACCGTATTTGTTGTTTGTTATATCCGACCCCATTTAAATTGTTTAGATGGTATAGTTTTGTTATGCTTCACCTCTTGCCATGCTAACCAACATTTAATATTGTTGGGTACATAAACGAGATCGAACTAAATAACTTGAATGTGGTGTTTCGTCAATATGCAACTCGTTGCATATTGAGCTCCACTTAATTTGTAGTTTTGTTTGTTGCACTTTGCCATGCCATGCCTCTTTAAACCGGACATACATCATACTTGTTTACGCATTGTGCCATGCTTATGTGGTGGTTGTTTTACTATGTTGTTTGCTTTTTCCCGGTGTTGCTTCTTTGGGTTAGTTCCGATAACGTCGCGTTTGTGAGGATCCATTTGACTACGTCCGTTTGTCTTCGTCATGGACTCGTTCTTCTTCCTTGCGGGATTTCAGGCAAGATGACCATACCCTCGAAATCACTTCTATCTTTGCTTGCTAGATGCTCGCTCTTTTGCTATGCCTATGCTATGATACCTACCACTTGCTTATCATGCCTCCCATATTGCCATGGCAAACCTCTAACCCACCTTGTCCTAGCAAACCGTTGTTTGGCTATGTTACCGCTTTGCTCAACCGCTCTTATAGCGTTGCTAGTTGCAGGTGAAGATTGGAGTTTGTTCCATGTTGGAACATGATTATTGTTGGGATATCACAATATCTCTAATTTAATTAATGCATCTATATACTTGGTAAAGGGTGGAAGGCTCGGCCTTATGCCTGGTGTTTTGTTCCACTCTTGCCGCCCTAGTTTCCGTCATACCGGTGTTATGTTCCTTGATCTTGCGTTCCTTACACGGTTGGGTATTATGGGAACCCCTTGACAGTTTGCCTTAAATAAAACTCCTCCAGCAAGTCCCAACCTTGGTTTTACCATTTGCCACCTAGCCTTTTTCCCTTGGGTTCTGCAGACTCAAGGGTCATCTTTATTTAAACCCCCCCTGGCCAGTGCTTCTCTAAGTGTTGGTCCAACCTGAGCGATGTACGGCGCCCCCTGGGCAACCAGGGTCTATGCCAACCCGACGTCTGGCTCATCCGGTGTGCCCTGAGAACGAGATATGTGCAGCTCCTATCGGGATTTGTCGGCATCTGGGTGGCTTTGCTGGTCTTGTTTTACCATTGTCGAAATGTCTTGTAACCGGGATTCCGAGCCTGATCAGGTCTTCCTGGGAGAAGGAATATCCTTCGTTGACCGTGAGAGCTTGTGATGGGCTAAGTTGGGACACCCCTGCAGGGTTTTAAACTTTCGAAAGCCGTGCCCGCGGTTATGGGTAGATGGGAATTTGTTAATGCCCGATTGTAGAAAACCTGAAACTTAACTTAATTAAAATGGATCAACAGCGTGTGTAGCCGTGATGGTCTCTTCTCGGCAGGGTCCGGGAAGTGAACACGGTGTTGGAGTTATGCTTGAACGTAGGTTGTTCTAGGATCACTTATTGATCATAGTTTCTCGACCGTGCCTTGCCTTCTCTTCTCACTCTCATTTGCGTATGTTAGCCACCATACATGCTAGTGCTTGCTGCAGCTCCACCTCATACCTTTTCCCTACCTATAAGCTTAAATAGTCTTGATCGCGAGGGTGTGAGATTGCTGAGTCCCCGTGACTCACAGATTACTTCCAAAACCAGCTTGTAGGTGTCGTTGATACCATGCAGGTGACGCAACCGAGCTCAAGGAGGAGCTCGTTGAAGATCATGTTCGTTATGTTGTTCCGTTTCCAGTTGATCAGTAGTGGAGCCCAGTTGGGACGATCGGGGATCTGTAGCATTAGGGGTGGTCTTCTTCTATTTTGGTTCCATAGTCGGACCTTGATTGTATCTGGATGTTGTAATGATTTATTCATGTATTGTGTGAAGTGGCGATTATAAGCCAACTATGTATCTCTTTTCTTATTTAGTACATGGGATGTGTAAAGATTACCCCTCTTGTGACATTGCTTACAATGCGGTTATGCCTCTAAGTCATGCTTCGACACATGGGAGATATAGCCGCATCGTGGGCGTTACAAGTTGGTATCAGAGCCTTCCCCGACTTAGGAGCCCCCTGCTTGATCGAATCGCTGGCGTTGTTGAGTCTAGAAAAAAAAGTTTTGAGTCTTTTAGGATTATATATATCAAAGAGTAGGATTCTTTTTACTCCTCAGTCCCTTCATCGCTCTGGTGAAGCATCCTAACATAGAGTTTTGACTCTTCTCTTCTCAAATTTCACTAAAAAAATTTAGGATCACGTGGGTATCTTGGAATCATTCCGATGGTTTTGTGATGAGAACATTGTTCTTGGTGCCTCTTGACATTTAGGGGTTGTGGCAGTGTCCCGGGGAGTTGAGCTCCGAGGTGTTGTCGTCACAATTTTATCGTTGCAATTCTGGAATACCTGAGTTTCGCCGACATCGAAAATCTCTTTTATGCAGTTGTTGGTGAGATAACCTCAACGCCACCCAGTACTGGGGCGGGAGTTCGGGAGTATTTCCATAACTCGTATAACGGATGCTTTTCGAAGGTTGAGGTAAATGATTTTGAAGGTTTATTGGTTATGTGTTGAAGGATGGATACAGCTGGATGTAGGATTTGTTAGTTTGGGTGAGATATTATGCTTCCCCTATATCCCCTACACCTGATTGCATAACCGAAAAATTTCGGGAGTTTATAAGTGGGAATTCAAGTAGCTCCTAGGATATCTTTCCAACAGATGTATGATATGAAATTGGGATTCGACGTCTAGTGGTCCGCCTATCCATGGTTGGTTTTATAGTGGTCTCGTTGTGTCTTAAAGAGTCCTTGGCTATGCTGACTCGAAGACGCTTCGTATGTCATGTGCACTGCCTTGTACATGATGGTGCTGTACGATCGAGCCCGTGTGGGCCCCACCATGAAAACTTCGGACGAAATCTCTATCATATGTTTGTTCCGGCTTATTCTGCAAGCCAATCCTTGTTTCGTTTTGATTGTGGTATTCGAGTTGCTTCGAAGTCAAATGTTGATTCCATACCTTTCCTAAGCGGTGTTCTCATAGCCCGATGTGAATACCAATCCTTCTTGTTAATTGAGATTGTCATGTCAATCCTTTTCAACCGGCGTGTTTCTCTTCAAGTGGATCCGATCATTTTCAACATCCGCAAGGTCAACTCAGTTTTCGTCAACGGTGTTTGTTTCATCCATCCCAAGTTGGCTTTGTTTTCCCGCCCTCCCACCCTTTTTCTTCGAGGACTCGGATTTCTTAATCAAGTATCCTTTTATTCATATGAAGTCTCTCCGTTCTTTTGTGTCAATGCTCTTACCCGGTGGTTCTCATGAAGATGCTCTACTAGTTCATCATTCTTCGTTCTCTTTTCTTCTCCGGTGGATCCAATTCAAGCTTTGTTGATCATATCCTTTCCTCTTTTAAATGTTTTTTCCCATGCCGTTGCACCTCTTTATCATCCACTTCTCGCTATTCAATTGTTCCGGAGTGCTCAAGATATCTCGAAGATTCGTGTTTCCACTCTGCTTTCGTTCCAGCTTTTGCGAGGATGCTACCTCATTCAAGCCATTTATTTAAAATGGCACAATCTTTCTTTTAAATTGTTCAACTATGTTTCTTTTGAGTGGGCCCTAACCCACAGGTCTTTTCCCAGGATCTTACCTGACTCTTCTAATTTTATCGGAGCTATTCTCAAATCTTCTAAAGTTTGACGTAAGAATGAATTATCATCAGTCAATTGCCTTCTCCAATATCGCTTTCAAATTCTTTTCATCTTTGGCAACCTTTCCTCTTTTAATCATTCCGGAGTGTCTCAACAAATCTTGATGATGTTTCGCATCGTCATTCTCAACACTTGAAGACCGAAGAAGAGTTCCTCTTAAATTCTTACCCGTTCTTCCAAAGATACGAAGTCCAAGCTTCTTGCCATCCTCTCATAATTGTTTTCAATTGTGAGAATTCTTTTCATCCTTCTGTAGCTATTTAGGAGTCTTTTCAGCTTGATTCTCTGAAGGCCGTCATTTCGGATTATTCATTCCAGCTTTCAGCTCTCATTCTTTAATCTTACCGGTGCATCATTCAAGTATTCTCTATTCAGCTCAGGATCTCTTCGTTCACTTACATCTAAATTCTCTCAAGAATCTTCATTCGTTTTCTAATTCTTACCAGTGATTCATCCCTTTACTTCGTTCATTTTCAATTCTTACGATGGTTCGTTCACGATTTCTCTTACCCTGTTATCAATTCATCCATTGTTTCAATTCTACCGGTGGTTCGTTGAAGACCTTTCCAAGTTGACGCTATATCTATCTTAATCTTTTCTAAGAGAATAAGCAGTTTGCCAAATCCGTTGCTTGTCATCAATCTAAATTGGTGAAGGATACGCATAACATAATTCTTATTCTTGTTTCATCAAAGTGATTAATTCCTTATTCCGGAGGTTCATCAAAATTTTTGGTTTCAATTGTTTCATATTTTCTTTTCCCGGAGTCCCAAGCTCTCTCAATTATATCATCACGAAGCTCCATTTAATCATTGCTAGGCTTCTCACGGAGTCCTTTTCAACTTTCCTTTCGTTTGATCATTCTTTTATTACCGGAGTTTTTCACGGAGGTTCTACATGGTGGTTCGTCAAGGATTCCTTTCATTCTTCAATTGTCCTCAGGTTTTCTCTCGAAGTTAAGATCCGCCAAGCCATACTCTCAAATAAACATGGTGTTCAACACATGTCTTGTTTTGAGGAGTTCAAGCTTTCTTCATCTTGCATTCCGAAGTGCAGTTCTTCCTATCTTATCTTTTGGGATGGTGATATGCCATTCTTGACAATTTTCTTTCATGTTTCATGATTCAAAAGTTGTTAGGAATGAGATACTTAAACCCATCATCTCTTCGCTGGAGATTATCTTGTGCAATATTTCACCTAATGCCTTCCCTAAGGAATGTTGCTATTGTGGTGATTATCTATGATCCAAGTTTTCTCCTATCCCATCAGCGGAAGAAGTTTTTCATCTCCTCATCGATCTGAATCAAGCAATTGTTTCCGTTAGTGGCAGAATTTCACCTCAAGATTTCGAGATGTTTTCCATAAGCCCACAACAAGCTTACTCTTTTCGTTGTTGGTTTTCCAACAACTCCGTTCGACCCTTCTCCTAAAGATGCTTTTCAAGCTCATTCGAGGTAGAATATATTGTTTTCTCCTCCGTTCATTCCATTCCATTCTCTCATTTCTTCCGGAGGCATTGCGATGTTGCTCACTTCGATCCATCGTCCCATTTTTGTCTAAGATCATGTTCTTTCCTTTGCTTATCCATTCAACCGGAGTGTCGTGTCCTCCATTCAAGTTCTCACATCTTATCAAGTTTTTTGCCTCCATTCTCAATCGGAGTGTTGTCCAAAGTATATAATTCTTATTCCTTCTCTATCTTGTTTTAACCGGAGTGTTGTGCCCTTTGCTCAAGTTCTTTTCGCCTTATCAAGTCTTGTATCTCTTTTCAACCGGTATGCGATCCGAATTTGTTCTTCCTTGTTCCTCTTTTTTAACGGAGTGTTTCCAACTTTGTTCATCTCCGTTGTTTTCTTCTTTTCAATTTGTTCAACCTCTCAAGGTTCTTTGGTTTCACTCGTTTGTCAAAGAAGCAACTTAGTTTTACCTCTTATCTTCCTCTTCCTTTTCCCTCCAGTGCCATCCTAGATCTCGGGACAAGATCCTCTCGTAGTGGTGGAGTATTGTGACGCCCCAAGACCGGAGCTTCAGATGCCTTCCAGGGTTTCCGGGTTCTGTCGTTTGATTTGTTTTGTTCATTGCATTCATCTTTGCATCGTGTGCATTGCATCATGTCATCATGCCATCATGTCATTTCTTTTTCTTAACTCAACTAAATAAACCATATGGGTCTTCGATCCATTTAAATCGAGGGAATTCACTTGTGTTTTCTCTTTATAACATATTAAAGCCTCTCAATACTATTAGGGAGCTATAATAAAATTATTCCTTTTTTTGGAATTACTTTTAACACACTTGCAATTTAATTCCATGCCTCTTATGCTTCAAGTTGCACCTCCAAACTTTGCCAACAATTCTTTTCCCATTTATCGAGGCTCCTCCTAAATTCTCAATATTTTTGGACCTACCGAATACCCACTTCTTTTTCAAACTCATTTGGATTTAAATTCAAATGAGTTCGAATCCAATCTTCACACACACACTCACTTCTATTTTCTTGGATCAAGCTCATTTTTGGGAGTCCGGGAAATTATCCGAGTGTCCCACTTCTTTTCCTAACCTCCTTTTTCTTTTCTTTCTTATCTTTGTTTTTTTTCTTTTCTTTAGAGTGAGAGGGAAAGAGAGCCCAACCCAGCCTTGCAGCCTTGCTCTCCTCATGCCCAGCCGGCGCCCTCCCCACTGGGCCGGCCTTTTGGCCCACCTAATCCTACCCTAGGCCCCGATCACATGTAACCCCCATCTCCCTCGCATCTTCCCTCGCGCCGCCAGGAGACCCTCATCTCGCTCCTCTCCTTCTCCCCTCACGCCGCCAGTCCCAGCACCCCCATCTCCCTCGTCTCCTACTTCACGCACCAGAGAGGAATTTGCGCGCCGCCGCCGAGCTCCACCCGGACCATGCCGGCCTCTCCTCCTTCTCACGCGCCCCTGCTGGTTCCTCACCTCGCGTCCCCGAGCTCGCAGACCCCGCGCGGCCCTGCGGGCAAGTTCGCCGGAGACCCACCAGGCCGCTGCTCCCCTGCCTCATCCTCGGCGCCTCATCCCCGAGCTCCGAGTTTGCCTGCCTTGCCTCCTCCCTCTCCATTCCCTGTTTTTCCTTCCTCACCTCACATGTCCCTTCCCCTCTTTCTCTAACAGGAGCCCCGACGCTGATGCCATGTCCGCGCCGCTGCTGTCGAGATCCCTCATCCTGGACTTATCCATTTTTGTGCGTGCGCTCGCGCGGCCGTCAGCTGCGTCGCCGGAGGTCCTCGTCGGCTCCCCATGCTGTTCCTGCAAGGCTTGCAACCGTTTTTGGCCTACTTTGCCTTGGCCTCGACCAAGGACGAGCATTGCTGCTGCCTGCTCGATTCGCACGCACGCACGGCTTCCACGTTGACCGGGTCTCCGCGTGTGGCCAGCCGGCCATGCCAGCCCCAGCCGCTGGCTTGACACGACCCCTTTTGTTGGCCGCCAAGACAGCCTGGGGCTGCCTTGTTTTGGTTCACCGGGTTCCGCACCGAAACATCTTCACGGTCAACTACGTTTTGCTGTCCCGACCGGGACCATCAAGTACCACGACGTCTGTTGATCGCCAAGTACCCCTTCGGATACGCAAGTTACTCGAAGGTGCACCGATGCCTAGTACAACTACAGGACCGAAACGAAGTACCACGATGACCGTTGACATGTACCACTACACCGCGCTGAAACGTCAAGACCGTCACGAATATTGCCAAGTACCACTTCGGTTTCGGAACGCGACAAGTACCACGACTACCCTCGAGGACATTGGTTCCATCAAGTTCGACTACAACGTGTGTACAACTACCGCCGCCGTGATTTTCGACAAGACGTCGTGTGCCTCTACTTCCACTACGACTATCGCAAGAACGGGACCGGAAAGTCCGAAGACCCCAAGTACCACGACACCGATGACATGAACGTCTACGGAAACTCGTGCAACGATAAACATGTACCTCTACCGTCGACCCTAGAGCGTGCGAGAACGACTACTTCCACTACCGCCGTCGCGAGAACTTCTACTTCCTCTACTGTGCACCGAACGAGAACTGTCCCGCTTGCACGCTTCGAAGGTATAACCTTGAGATGACGTCCGTGAACGAATGCTTGCGATGTTTGAGATGCTTGTGTTTGCACCGCGTCCAAATTGCCACTCGTTTTCTTTGTCGCCAACTTGTGGGACACCCGGAATTCGGGAGCGCCCCACCATCTTTTGCACGCATCCGCACACTTCTCCTTTGCATCGGTATCTCAATCGAGTTATCGAAACCGGAATGCTGTCGTGGCATCATTTTCGTTATTGTTGCCGTGACACCCCTTTCCTTTCCACCACGGTGACAAATGCTTCATAATGCTCTTGTCAACTTTTAATAAAAAATTGCATAAACTTGGTCATGTCATCCACATCATGATAACAACAATTAAAATGTTTAAAATTGTTGTTGCACCAAATTGCTAATGCATATGGGGATTTACCGTATTTGTTGTTGGTTATATCCGGCCCCATTTAAATTGTTTAGATGGTATAGTTTTGTTATGCTTCAATATTGAGCTCCACTTAATTTGTAGTTTTGTTTGTTGCACTTTGCCATGCCATGTCTCTTTAAACCGGACATACATCATACTTGTTTACGCATCGTGCCATGCTTATGTGGTGGCTGTTTTACTATGTTGTTTGCTTCTTTCCGGTGTTGCTTCTTCGGGTTAGTTCCGATAACGTCGCGTTTGTGAAGATCCGTTCGACTACGTCCGTTTGTCTTCTTCATGGACTTGTTATTCTTCCTTGCGGGATTTCAGGCAAGATGACCATACCCTCGAAATCACTTCTATCTTTGCTTGCTAGATGCTCGCTCTTTTGCTATGCCTATGCTACGATACCTACCACTTGCTTATCATGCCTCCCATATTGCCATGGCAAACCTCTAACCCACCTTGTCCTAGCAAACCGTTGTTTGGCTATGTTACTGCTTTGCTCAGCCCCTCTTATAGCGTTGCTAGTTGCAGGTGAAGATTGAAGTTTGTTCCATGTTGAAACCTGATTATTGTTGGGATATCTGTTGACACACGAACATGTCACGTGTACCCTCGACGCCGGGGGTGATGCACCGCAGCTCACGTTGAATGAGACCCGACCGACAGCGCGATATGCAAGACAGTCAGCGGGCGCTTTTGCAGACCCGAAACCCTGCGCACCCGGGAGGGACCCCGTCAGGGATTGCGGCGGCTATGGGCTGCCCTAGGTCGATTTGCTCGCCCCTAGAGCCTCGGGATTCGCAGCTCTCAAACACGAAGAACAGCGAAGAACGAGAGAGAAAAACGATGGAGAGATAAAATGTAGATGAAAAAGTAGTACATTGATTTGTTCGATTGTGTGTTGTTTCAATCGACCGTCACCCCCAACATATATAAGAGGCGGCTGGACTTCCCGTACAAGCAAAGGATTTATCTAGACTTTCCTTACAAGAAAATTACATCAATTCACGTTCAAAACCCTAGTCAAATTCGGACTGATTTTATCCGAACTTTCCAAAACTGTTCGGTTTAAACTGGCTGCATCTTGCGGGTCTTTTTTGTGGTGGTAAACCATCTCGGATGAAAACGAGCCCAAAAGAAATCTTGACCGTTTCGACGAGACGAACAACTTTCACGTTGAAGGTTTTTTTTATCAGAGGTCATCTTGAGGGTTAAATCGGTCGCGCAAAACAGGCTATTCTCTCGCGCTACCCATCAGACATGTGTCTGGTGGAGCGCGCCACATCTCACCTCGTGACAGGGCTGCATTACGATTGCTCTAACTTTTGCATACGAACTCGGATGTGGACGATCTTTATATCAAAATCGATCGTTTCGACGAGACGCACAACTTCCGTGTAGGACATTTATCCATCCAAGATCATTTGAATTAGCCTCTGAGCCCATCTTCAACTTCTCGTCGGCTTGACTATCACAACCTCCACCCCGGCAGGCCTTCCACCCGGGTACGCTTTCCGCACCGATAAGGTTTCACCCCGGCAAGGTTTTTACACCGGCAAGGGTTCCTCCCTAGCTCGGCAAGGTTTCTACCCCGGCAAGAGTTCCTCCTCGGCAAGTTTTCTCCCTCGGCAAGATTTCACACCGGCAAGCTTCTTCACCGGCAAGCTTTCCACGCCGGCAAGCTTCTCCACCGGCAAGCTTTCCACGCCGGCAAGCCCTCACATTGGCAAGGTTTTACCCCGGCAAGGTTTCATTCATCCGGCAAAGGCCGAATACTTTCTCACTCAGGGCCGGCCCGCGAAGTGTTGCCTCTAACTTTTGCATACGAACCCGGATTCATGACCATGCCAAAATCTGGTGTCAACACATGCCCCCCTGCTTTTCGGCAAAGCTTGTGTGCCGAAAAATAACTTGTATTGTGTTTGTTCTAAGGACGATGTCAACACTCCATCGGCCATTTATTTTCCTCAGGGCGATAATCAGGTATCAGCCATGTTTGTGCTAAGGGCGATAATCATATATCGGCCATTGCCCACTTAGGCTTCTTGCCACACACTTGGGTGGTATTTCTTCAAGTACTCGCCATTGAGAGCTCGAGGTAACAGTGCCCCTTGTACGGATTCCACCAAATAAGAGTTTCCGGGAACTATTCTTGCAATTCTAAAAGGACCTTCCCAACTTGGAGACCACTTCCCAAATTTTCTGTCTCTTGAACCAATCGGGAGAATTACTTTCCAGACGAGATCGCCAACTTGAAAATTCTTCAACTTAACTTTCTTATTGTAAGCCCTTGCTACCCTCAACTTGTCCCTCTCTATGGCCTTCAAAGCAGCCAAACATTTATCGGCAACCTCATCAATATTGTCCATCATCAAGTTATAAAAGTCTACTGCCGATAAATCATTTTGTTTGGCTATTCTCAAAGCATTCAAATTCACTTCCACCGGTAAAACAGCCTCTTGACCGTATACTAGCTCATATGGAGTCACCTTCGTAGCACCATGCCTTGAGTTCCTATGCGCCCACAAAGCTTCAGACAACAACTCATGCCGTCTCCTTAGATTATCATCAATCTTCTTCTTGATGAGCTTAATTAAAATTTTATTGCTAGACTCAGCTTGTCCATTGGCTTGGGCATAATATGGAGAGGAATTGAGCAATTTTATGTTATAAGATTCAGCAAATTCTCTAACTTGGTGTGACATGAAAGAGGAGCCTTGATCTGTAGTCAATGTTTGAGGAATGCCGAATCTATGAATAATGTGCTCGGTTATGAATTTAATCACCTCCATATGTGTCATGTTCTTGAGAGATACTGCTTCAGACCATTTAGTGAAATAATCGGTTGCCACCAATACGAACCGATGCCCTTTGAGGAAGACGGATGAATTTGTCCAATAAAGTCTAAACCCCATCCTCTGAAAGGCCACGGCTTGATAATGGGATGTAACATAGCAGCAGGAGCCAACTGAATATCACCAATTTTTTGACAAGCTTCACACCCTTTGTAATATCTGAAGCAATCATTAATCATAGTTGGCCAATAAAATCCAGCACGTCGTAGCAACCATTTCATCTTGGGAGCCGATTGATGAGTGCCACAAATACCTTCATGGACCTCCCCCATAGCAACTCTCGCTTGGTCCTCGTCCAAGCACTTTAGAAGAACATCATCAACCGTTCGGCAATAGAGATCATCATCTCTCATTGTATACTTGAAAGCCATCCGCCGAACAGCCCTATCCACCCTTCTACTAGGATCACACAAATAATCAACAATGGGTTTCCTCCAGTCTTGACTTTCTCCTGCATTGAATATTTCATTACTGGTCGAAACGGTGGGCTCTAGTTCGGCCTCCCCCACGTCGGCAAGACTAGACATCGGCTTTTCAGAAATATGAAACACGCCATGATCAACATGGTAGCCGGATGCCTGTTGTGCCAACTCATTTGCTTTCCAATTGTCATGTCTAGATATATGAGCAATGCTAAAACAATCCAAAGTAGAAATTACATCTAGACATTTATTAATATAAACATTAAGTGATTCGTCCAAACACTGAAAGACTTTGGATATTTTCTGCACCATTAGTAACGAATCACCATAAGCCTCAATATGTGTAACGCCTATAACAAGCAACATCTCTAAACCGAATAACAATGCTTTATATTCGGCTTGATTATTTGTGCAAAAATATTCTAAGCGGCATGAGGCTTCAAAAACAGCACCATGAGGAGATATGTAAACAATACCAACACCTTGGCCATTGCTACAAACTGAACCATCAAAATATAATCTCCACGGTACTAATGAGACAAGGTTTATATCAATGTCATACTTGTCATCAATCCGATGTTCAACAATAAATTTAGCAACGATTTGGCCTTTCATGGATTTTAGAGATTCATAAGCCAAAATCATATTCAATCAAAGCATAAGCCCACTTGCCAATTCTACCACTAAGAATTGGCCTATGCAACATGTATTTAATGACATCGGTTTGACAAGCTACTATACAAGCACTCGGCACTAAATAATGTCTCAATTATGTGCAAGCATAATATAAGCATAGACATAGTTTCTCAATAAATATATACCTTGTCTCGGCGTCCAACAAGCGTCTGCTCAAATATGTAATATCATGCTCTTTTCCCTCGGTTTCTTGAGTCAAAACAGCACCAATAACTCCTTCTTCTGCTGCAATGTAAAGCCTGAAGGGTTCCCTATGCTTGGGTGCTTTCATCACCGGAGGAGTGCACAAATAATTCTTGATCATATCAAATGCTTCTTGCTGTTTTGCCCCCCAAGTGAAATCAGCATCATTCTTTAACCGAAGGGTAGGAGTAAACGCATCAACCTTCCCTGACAAATTAGCTATGAACCTCCTCAAGTAATTGACCTTGCCAACGAACTTTTGCATATCTCTCTTGCATGTTGGAGCTTCCACTTTCTGTATGGCCTCTATCTTTTTGGGATCAATCTCTATGCCATCTTCATGGATAATGAAGCCCAAAAACTTACCAGCTGACACACCGAATGCACACTTCAAAGGATTCATCTTTAGTCCATAGTTTTTCATTCTTTCAAAAGCTAAACGCAAATCGGCCAAGTGAGATTCAAAAGCGTCCGATTTGACAACAATATCATCAATATAGACTTCAAGTATGACACCGAGTAAATCATGAAAAATCAAATTCATAGCCCTTTGATATGTGGTACCAGCATTTTTTAATCCGAATGTCATCACTGTCCACTCGAATAAACCCAGAAAACCAGGGGAACGAAAAGCTGTCTTGGACATGTCCTCTTCGGCCATAAAAATTTGATTGTATCCGGCATTACCATCTAGAAAGCTAATAACTTTATGTCCAGAAGCATCATTAATAAGCATATGCTATTGGCATGGGATACTCATCTTTGGGTGTAGCCCTATTCAGATCTCTGAAGTCAATGCACACCCTCAACTTGCCGGATCCTTTCTTTTCCACTGGGACAATGTTAGAAATCCACTCGGCATACCTGCAAGGTCTAATAAAATTAGCTTTAAGCAAACGACCGATCTCTTCCTTGATCCGGTCATATGTTTTTGGATTAAACTTTCTGGCCAATTGTTTATATGGTCTAAAACCAGCCTTTATAGGTAACCGATGCTCCACTAGCTCTCGGCTTAAACCTAGCATCTCATGATATTCCCATGCAAAGCAACAAGCATATTCTTTCAATAGCTCGATCAACTTAGCTTTATGATCGGCTCTTAAATTTGCATTTACAAATGTAGGCCTAGGAGTTGAACCATCTCCTATATCTATCTCTTCTAATGGATCGGCCGATGTAAAACCTTGTCCTAATTTATCCATATCATCTAACTCTTCTATGGACTCATACATATCGTTCTCATTGGACCAATATTCTACAAGTCGCTTTTGTAACCACTCTGAGTTAGGATCCATTTAAACATATCATACCTTGGAGCCGATTGCATTCAGTCGGCTTTAAAGAGACGGGCACGAAACCATTCTTGGTTGCGCTGAGAAAATCAAACTCTGACAAGTCACGTCCCGTCAAGCAAGTAGCATTTGGGTGTTGCCAATCCACTGATGCCTCGGCCAAAGAAACACAGGCCGAGTTATCCGCATGAATGACTTCCACTTCATCATCAACCCACTGGATCAAAAACTGGTGCATAGTGGACGGCACGCACTGGTTTGCATGAACCCAATCACGGCCTAGTATGACATTGTAGTTACCTTGCACCTCAGCGACAAAGAATGCGGTAGCCAAAGTTTTACTTCCCACCGTGAGCTCCACATACATCACACCTTTGGCTTCAGTTTTCTCTTTGCCTTCAAATCCATTGAGCACCATGTTGGTCTTTATCAACTCTTCATCATGCAACCCCAATTTTTTGAAGACCGAATACGGCATAAGATTCACCACAGCACCACCATCAACAAGCATCCGAGTGAGAGGTGATCCATTGATATGACCTCTGAGATACAACGGTTTTGGATGCGTTACTAGGTCTTTTGGCTTCTCGAATATTGCATTTTTAGGGCCAAAATCCAGCTGAGCCACCTCCCCTTCCCCATCTACAACTCGAAACTCAGCAGGTAAGTAATACACCATATTGATATCCATACCTTCATGAACCGGCGTAGACTCATAGTCCAACATATCATCCTCTTCTTCAAGTGCATCCACCGATTCTGAAATTTGTCCAAGTGAAGGAGAAGTAAGAAGTGTCGCAAATGATGTAATAGCTGTCGCATCGTCCTCCTTTGGTGGCGCAGGCGCTGCTGTGATAGGTGTAGAAGCAACTGCATCTTGTATTTGCTTAGGCCTCCACACTTGTTTTGTAGGCACCATGGGCCGAGTGTCATTGAACAACTTATCCCTTTGCTTCTCGGCTTCTTGTTTTGTCATCTCTTGACTCCTTAATCTCTGTAGTTTCCTCTTTTGTGTTTTTGTTAGCCCTGGAGGACACCACTTTGGCTGAGTGTATTTAGGATCTCTCACCTTTACTTGGCTGGTGTTTCCTTCAAGGTCATTAGCTGAGTGCTTTGGCGCGATAGCAAGTATCGGCTCAGTTGGATTGCTATGCATAATCGGCTGTTGTATGGCGAATGTTTCGGTGCCCAAGATGAGTGAGTCGGCATCGGTTTTTTCCTTGCCTTTGCTCGACTCGACCGTTATAGCACTTGGCGACTTAACACGCCATTCTTGCTTGCCGACCCTTTTTTGATTATCTTGCACTGGCCGATTGACACTATTGTTCAAACGGCCTCGTGTGGGATAAGAAAGTCTCTCATGAATGGACCTCCTTGGTTTTGCCCAACCCGGATGAAAAGCATAAGGGGCCATTGGGGGCTGCCTCCATCCTCCATTGAAATCCCCCATGTAGTATGGCACATAGGGGGGTGGCGGCATCCATGGTCCTGGCGCCCATGACCCATATGGCCTTGCATGATGCTGAAATTCTTCCCAAGGAGGTGACCTTGAGCGCTTCCAATTTGATGACCGGTTAGAGCTAGAACCGGCCGCATGATTGGCATACTTGGATAACAACATATCAAAAGTTGGCTTGATTTTATTGCGCTGCACTTTTGCCTCATTCCTCTTCCACTTGCCAACTTCTGGACTTTTGGGCTTGACAAATTTAACACGAGTATTTTCTTGTGCTTGCGGTTGCCCCCCGAGTGTAGGATTCTTGATGGTGATTTTGATTGTCTCCTTGCCACAGGGTTGCTTGTCAAGCACAACCTGTCTCCCCAAGACCTTGTCGCCCTCCTTGTCTTTCCTGGGCTCACCAACAATGACATTAGCTTTTTTAGCAGATTCGGCAACCTCCGGCCGAATGAGTAGCTTCTTTCCCTCCAAATCCATGGTATTCATTGGAAAAGGTTGTTTATCAACTTGCATCTCAGAAAAGTTCAATCGTCTGTCATTAACGGCTGATTGTATCTGCCGTCGAAAAACATTGCAATTGTTAGTAGCATGAGAAAAAGAATTATGATATTTGCAATAAGCGCGCCGTTTCAGCTCTTCAAACGGTGGTAAAGTATGAGATATTCTAATAATCTTAGCCTGTAGCAAAGCATCAAATATTTTATCACACTTAGCAATGTTAAAAGTAAACTTCATCTCTTCATCACGATTCTTATGAATCAGTTTCAGATCATTGCAAGTAAAGGGTTTGGCCTTAGATGGCCAAACAAATTCAGTAGAAAAAACATCACCCTCATCGTCCGAGTGATCACTATCATATTCCACCATATTCATCTTTGGACGATCGGCTTTGTATCTATGCACTTCTCTGAGGTCTTTGCTTCGACTTTCCTGAGCCATAGCCCTTTGTAAGACTTGGTTGATATTTAAGAACTCGTAGCCTTCTAGCTTTTCTCTAATGGGAGTTCTCAAACCACTCAGCACTAGGTCTGCCAAGTCCCTCTCGGTTATCACCAAACTAAAACACCGGTTTTTTGTTTCTCTGAATCTCTTGACGTAATCGGAGACCGATTCGTCATGCTTCTGTTTAACCGATGTTAGATGTGACAACTTGAGTTCATTGTCGCCGCTATAAAAGTGATCATGAAACTTCTGCTCTAGCTGCGACCAAACCCGAATGGAACCATTGGGTAAAGAAGAAAACCATGAAAATGCGATACCAGTTAATGATAAAGGAAATAAACGCACTTTCAATTCATTCAATGAGCCGGCCTCACCCAATTGTGCTAAATACTGACTAACATGCTCCCATGTGGTTTTTGTGCCTTCTCCATTAAACTTAACAAAATCTGGAATTTTATATCCTAGAGGGCACTGGATGGCATCAAAGTACTCGGGGTACGGCTTTTGGTAAATCCGATTCCGAGGTAACTCAACTCCAAAATTCTCTCGAAGCATCTTAGCCATCTCCTCTCTAAGATTAGCTAGACCATCATCCATAGTGGACGATGAAGCTTGTGGCAGTGGCATAGGAGGAGTAGGGTTACTAGCTGTAGGTAAGAATTGTGGCATGTATGTTGACCCATAATTTGGTAGTGGTCGAGTGGTTGTAGCTGTAGGTAGGGTTTGGTTCGGCATTGCCACTGAACCTGGCATGCTCATAATAGGGTTGGTGGGTGCAGTTACAATCTGATTTGTTTGGGTAGGATAATAAGCCATCGGCACGGGAGGCGCCGATGCAATAGGTAAAGCCGGACTAGGGCTTTGCACACTAGCAGCTACACCATCATTACCACTAGACGAGTGAGATGTATTCTTCTGAGCATTAGTATTTTCTATGAAAGTTTGGTAGACTAGATTGTTACCATCAGCAATACGACTTTCAATCTCAGCCCACTGCTCAGGAGAAAAGGCAGTACTTACAGAGGGTTTAACCTGCTTGGCTTGAAGAGGAGGGAACTTGATTTCTTCAATCGGAGTGATGTTGCCTTGGCGATCCTTCTTGAACTTTGCAAGGAACTCCTGCAAGTCCTTCTCCTCGCGCGCCTTCTTGTACTCCTCATAAACTTGGCGATGATCGGCCGATATCTCATCAAGACTGGGCTTAATGATGTTATCGGTGTCTACCTCAAATGGCTTGGGAATATCAGACATGGTGGATGTTGACTATTGATCTTCTTTCCCCAGCGGAGTCGCCAAAAAGTGTGTTGACACAAGCTCACGTCGAAGGAGACCCGACCGACAGCGCGATACGCAAGACAGTCGGCGGGCGCTTTTGCAGACCCGAAACCCCGCGCACCCGGGAGGGACTCCGTCAGGGATTGCGGTGGCTATGGGCTGCCCTAGGTCGATTCGCTCGCCCCTAGAGCCTCGGGATTTGCAGCTCTCAAACACGAAGAACAGCGAAGAACGAGAGAGAAAAACGGTGGAGAGATAAAATGTAGATGAAAAAGTAGTATATTGATTTGTTCGATTGTGTGTTGTTTCAATCGGCCGTCACCCCCAACATATATAAGAGGCGGCTGGACTTCCCGTACAAGCAAAGGATTTATCTAGGCTTTCCTTACAAGAAATTTACATCAATTCACGTTCAAAACCCTAGTCAAACTCGGACTGATTTTATCCGAACTTTCCAAAACTGTTCGTTTTAAACTGGCTGCATCTTGCGGGTCTTTTTTGTGGTGGTAAACCATCTCGGATGAAAACAAGCCCAAAAGCAATCTTGACCGTTTTGACGAGACGAACAACTTTCACGTTGAAGGTTTTTTGATCAAAGGTCATCTTGAGGGTTAAATCGGTCGCGCAAAACAGGCTATTCTCTCGCGCTACCCATCAGACATGTGTCTGGTGGAGCGCGCCACATCTCACCTCGTGACAGGGCTGCATTCCGATTACTCTAACTTTTGCATACGAACTCGGATTTGGACGATCTTTATATCAAAATCGATAGTTTCAACGAGACACACAACTTCTGTGTAGGACATTTATCCATCCAAGATCATTTGAATTAGCCTCTGAGCCCATCTTCAACTTCTCGTCGGCTTGACTATCACAACCTCCACCCGAGCAGGCCTTCCACCCGGGTAAGCTTTCCGCACCGACAAGGTTTCACCCCGGCAAGGTTTTTACACTGGCCAGGGTTCCTCCCTACCTCGGCAAGGTTTCTACCCCGGCAAGAGTTCCTCCTCGGCAAGTTTTCTCCCTCGGCAAGATTTCACACCAGCAAGCTTCTCCGCCGGCAAGCTTTCCACGTCGGCAAGCTTCTCCGCCGGCAAGCTTTCCACGCCGGCAAGCCCTCAGATTGGCAAGGTTTTACCCCGGCAAGGTTTCATTCATCCGGCAAAGGCCGAATACTTTCTCACTCAGGGCCGGCCCGCGAAGTGTTGCCTCTAACTTTTGCATACGAACCCGGACTCGTGACCATGCCAAAATCTGGTGTCAACAATATCACAATATCTCTTATTTAATTAATGCATCTATATACTTGGTAAAGGGTGGAAGGCTCGGCCTTATGCCTGGTGTTTTGTTCCACTCTTGCCACCCTAGTTTCCATCATACCGGTGTTATGTTCCTTGATTTTGCGTTCCTTACACAGATGGGTATTATGGGAACCCCTTGACAGTTCGCCTTGAATAAAACTCCTCTAGCAAGGCCGAACCTTGGTTTTACCATTTGCCACCTAGCCTTTTTCCCTTGGGTTCTGCAGACTCAAGGGTCATCTTTATTTAACCCCCCCGGGCCAGTGCTTCTCTAAGTGTTGGTCCAACTTGAGCGATGTCCGGCGCCCCCTGGGCAACCAGGGTCTATGCCAACCCGATGTCTGGCTCATCCGGTGTGCCCTGAGAACGAGATATGTGCAGCTCCTATCGGGATTTGTCAGCACATCTGGGTGGCTTTGCTGGTCTTGTTTTACCATTGTCAAAATGTCTTGTAACCGGGATTCCGAGCCTGGTCGGATCTTCCTGGGAGAAGGAATATCCTTCGTTGACCGTGAGAGCTTGTGATGGGCTAAGTTGGGACACCCCTGCAGGGTTTTGAACTTTCGAAAGTCGTGCCCGCGGTTATGGGCAGATGGGAATTTGTTAATGTCCGGTTGTAGAAAACCTAAAACTTAACTTAATTAAAATGGATCAACAGCGTGTGTAGCCATGATGGTCTCTTCTCGGCGGGGTCCGGGAAGTGAACACGGTGTTGGAGTTATGCTTGAATGTAGGTTGTTATAGGATCACTTATTGATCATAGTTTCTCGATCGTGCCTTGCCTTCTCTTCTCGCTCTCATTTGCGTATGTTAGCCACCATATATGCTAGTGCTTGCCGCAGCTCCACCTCATACCTTTTCCCTACCTATAAGCTTAAATAGTCTTGATCGCGAGGGTATGAGATTGCTGAGATCCCGTGACTCACAGATTACTTCCAAAACCAGCTTGCAGGTGCCGTTGATACCATGCAGGTGACGCAACCGAGCTCAAGGAGGAGCTCGTTGAAGATCGTGTTCGTTATGTTGTTCCATTTCCAGTTGATCAGTAGTGGAGCCCAATTGGGACGATCGGGGATCTGTAGCATTAGGGGTGGTCTTCTTCTATTTTGGTTCCGTAGTCGGACCTTGATTGTATCTGGATGTTGTAATGCTTTACTCATGTATTATGTGAAGTGGCGATTGTAAGCCAACTATGTATCTCTTTCCTTATTCAGTACATGGGATGTGTAAAGATTACCCCTCTTGCGACATTGCTTACAATGTAGTTATGCCTCTAAGTCGTGCTTCGACACGTGGGAGATATAGCCGCATCGTGGGCGTTACAATATGCCCCCCTAATTTTTGGTGGGGTGAGCCTAATCATCTCCTTTAATCCAATCAAATAGTCCCACATCACATCAGTTCGTAACTTTACGTAAACCATTACGTGGATGTAGCATTACTCAAATAAGAAACCTCCCCCGCCATCCGCGTGACAAAATCACCTCCTTTTTACTAATCTTGATTCTATAATTTTTTAGATCAATATATTTGAGATTTGTATAGATAGCACACAGGAGCAAAACCAAGTGGTACGGTTAAGGGCATCCACAATGTGTAGCCAAATGTGAAAATAGCTTTTGGCATCGTGGGAACCATTGTGGACGGTGTTGCCAAAGCTAAAAAGATGGAACCGAAGCTCCCTGATTGATTGATTGATTGATTGAAGGAATAGAAAAATGCAACGTCTCTCATCTTTCTCCCATGCTTGGACGCATGTAGTACAGTATAGAGCACAGAGTCTACTCCCCTGTCCCTTCTATCACAAATCACAAAGCAGTGAGGCGTCAAATCACAAAAGCACGGACGAAGCAACCATCATTTCACTCTTCGCTGACTCCGCTTCTCCATCATCTTCTTCGAGAAACCATCTCATCGCACTAGTACTCCTAGTAGTACTAGTAAAGGACTTCCTGGATGCAAATAAGGCGGTTGTCTCGGCTTGCAGGCGGCACTTGCGAATGACTTACCATGGTCTCCGTCAATGGTGTTCTCCGTCAAACGCACTTCGCCAAACCACCAAAAAAAAGATATCGTCAACGTCACCGCAATGGGGAATGAAGTCAAATATAGTTACTACCTCCATTTTTGTGTACACAAGGCCAGTATATCAAAATTACAATTTGCAAAGGGCCACTAACACTAATTGAGGCAAAATTGATGGGGTTAGCAACCAAGGACATTAATATCCCCTGCATGCATGCGAAAGTGAGAAGGTTGGTGTGGGAGTCCTGGATTAGGGGGTCTCTGGATAGCCGGACTATCTCCATTGGCCGGACTGTTAGACTATGAAGATACAAGATTGAAGACTTCGTCTCGTGTCCGGATTTATTTGACACACCTAGGTATCAGAAAGGATTTGCAGGTGCAAGATGAAGGTAAACCACGGGATATGGCACCGGCTGTGTACGTCTTGGACAAGGTAAAAAGAAAAGAATTCTGCGAGGTCCTGTCACGTGTGAGATTCCCACATGGATTTGCTTCCAACCCTGAAAGGAGAGTCATTGCAGATGGAAACAAGGTACAGGGGTTGAAAACTCATGACTGCCACGTCCTACTTCAAAGGGTTTTACCTGTTATCCTTAGAGGATTGGCCCGCCCTGACTTATACAGAGTAGTTGCAGAGTTGGGACAATTCTTCAAGGAACTCTGCAGTAGGAACATTAGGATAGATGCTTTGGAGCGTCTTAGGGACAAGATACCAACTATCCTATGTGACCTTGAGAAGATATATCCTCCAGCCTTCTTTGATGTGATGGTGCATTTGGTTGTTCATCTACCTGATGAGGCACTACTTACAGGTCCAGTACAGTATGGCTGGATGTACCCTATTGAAAGGCAGCTAGGCACTTTCAAGGGCTATGTTAGGAACAGAGCTAGACCCGAGGGTTCCATTGTAGAGGCCTACATTGCTATAGAAGCGTTGACATTCTGCTCAAAATACATTGACACAGCTGATCAGCTTAGCAAAGAGGTGGGTGAAGACAATCCCGGGCTCAATGTTTTCGATTATTTTGTTCGAGTTACAGGGAAGAGTCGACAAGAGGACAAACCTAAAGATTTGGACAAAATGGTTTGGTATGTGTTGAATAACTGTCCTGAGATACCACCTTATATCAAGTAAGTGCAGTACTGGAGCTTATACATCGTAATCTACTAAACTTGCAGCACATTCTTATATATTTAGATGTCTAACGCGATCACTATGTTGTGCAACATCTACAAAGAGGAGTTACTGTTGCAAAATCCAAGAAACATTAACAAACTGGTTATGGCAGGATCTGCGAAATGGTTGAAGAACCATGTAAGCTTTTGAAGTGCACTGTCAGTTTTTTTAATATATTGAGTACATAAGATGATCAGCTTGTCTATTTTCTAACCATAGGTTAAGAATATGCGGGAGGATGGGCACGTAGTTGATGATTCCCTTTACTCACTAGCAATGGGTCCTGATACTCGAGTAAGAAATTATGAATCTTGCGTTGTTGGAGATGTGCGCTACAACACCCTTGCACGAGACGAAGGCGGGAAGACACAAAACAGTGCCATCATGAGCACAGATACGTATGACAAAGAGACAACTGAAAGGTATGCCAACATAACAGACATTGTTCAGTTGCAGTATATCTCCAGTTTCGAGGATCATCGGTGTGTGGTTCTGTTGTGCTGTCGTTGGTATAACCTGTTTTCCAGGATCGCAAAACCCAAAGCTGATGATTATTTCAAATCCATCAATGTCAAGGCGGCGTACCAGACCAATGAACCTTTTATTTTGACAAATCAAGCAACACATATATTTTTCTTGGAAGACACATTTGCACGTAGCGATGACTGGAGAGTATTGCAAAGGTTTGAGCAAAGGAATTCGTTTAATGAAGTTGCACAACAAGATGATGCTTACACTGCTCCTGATGTACAAGATAACACAGATGTTCCTAATATCTTTGAGAACCGTCACATCAATGACGCCAGCGAAAAGATTTCCTTTCGTGCTGTGGACATACAAGAGTTGATCAAGAAGAAGCCAACGTTCGAGGACATTGAGGACGAAGAAGAAGATGACACCATGGGGAATTACAATTCAGATTGATACACATGGCGAAGATGTTGACGCTGCTGCTGCGGATGATGATTGCATTGCTTTCGTCGTATTTGCCTGTCAGAAGACGCTTTGCCGAACTAGTGCACCTATACAATTTACCATTGTATTGGGTGTGTTGGGGACACAAGAGACTCTTTGTTATTTGGTTGCAGGGTTGCTTGAGAGAGACCATCTTCATCCTACGCCTCCTACGGATTGATAAACCTTAGGTCATCCACTTGAGGGAAATTTGCTACTGTCCTACAAACCTCTGCATTTGGAGGCCCAACAACGTCTACAAGAAGAAGGTTGTGTAGTAGACATCAAGCTCATTTCTGGCGTCGTTGCCAGGGAGGTGAGTGCTTGAAGGTATATCTTTAGATCTTGCAATCGAGTCTTTTAGTTTCTTGTTTTATCACTAGTTTAGTTTATAAAAGAAAACTATAAAAAATGGAATTAAGTTTGTCTCATACGCTTCACCTTTTTAATATCTTTCGTAAGTATGATGTAAAGGATAATTGTGCTCAAGTGCTAGAAGAAGAAATCTATAAAATGTTTGGCACTAAATATTTGAATGATGAGCATGATTGCAATGTTGTTAGTATGAATTCCTTGAATATCCATGATGCTAATGATATGCAAAGCCACAAGCTTGGGGAAGCTATGTTTGATGAAGATGATATTTTTTGTTCCCCAAGTTTTGATGAGAAAATTTATTATGATGAAAGCATGCCTCCTATCTATGATGATTATTGTGATGACACGTATGCTTTAAAGAATAACAATGAACCTTGTCATCTTGATCTTAATTTTCAATCACATGATAGTTATTTTGTTGAGTTTGCTCCCACTATTATTCATGAGAAGAATTTTGCTTATGTGGAGAGTAGAAAATTTTCTATGCTAGTAGATCATGAAAAGAATGATTTAGGTGCTGGTTATATTGTTGAATTCATTCATGATGCTACTGAAAATTATTATGAGGGAGGAATATATGCTTGTAGGAGTTGCAATAATATCAAGTTTCCTCTCTATGTGCTTAAAATTTTGAAGTTATGCTTGTTTTACCATCCTATGCAAGTTGATTCTTGTTCCCATAAGTTGTTTGCCCACAAAATCCCTATGCATAGGAAGTGGGTTAGACTTAAATGTGCTAGTCATATTCTTCAAGATGCTCTCTTTATGTTTCAATTCTTATCTTTTATGTGAGCGTCGTTGAAATCATCATGCCTAGCTAGGGGCGTTAAAACAATAGCGCTTGTTGGGAGGCAACCCAATTTTATTTTTGTTCCTTCCTTCTTGTTCCTGTTTAGTAATAAATAATTCATCTAGCCTCTGTTTAGATGTGGTTTTATGCTTGTGCCAAGTAGAACCTTTGGGAAGACTTGGGAGAAGTCTTGTTGATCATGCTGTAAAAAACAGAAACTTTAGCGCTCACGAGAGTTGCTGCCATTTTTTTGGAGAGTGCTACTTAGTTAATTCTTTTTGCAGATGATTAATAGATAAATTCCTCAGGTCCAGCAATTTATTTGAGATTTTATGAGTTCCATAAGTATACGTTTGATCCAGATTACTACAGACTATTCTGTTTTTGACAGATTCTGTTTTTCATGTGTTGTTTACTTATGTTGATGAATCTATGGCTAGTAAAATAGTTTATAAACCATAGAGAAGTTGGAATACAGTAGGTTTAACACCAATATAAATAAAGAATGAGTTCACTACAGTACCTCAAAGTGGTGATTTACTTTCTTATACTAATGGAGCTTACGAGTTTTCTATTCAGTTTTGTGTTATGAAGTTTTCAAGTTTTGGGTAAGGATTCGATGGACTATGGAATAAGGAGTGGCAAGATCCTAAGCTTGGGGATGCCCAAGGCACCCCAAGGTAATATTAAAGGATAGCCAAGAGCCTAAGCTTGGGGATGCCCCGGAAGGCATCCCCTCTTTCGTCTTTGTTCATCGGTAACTTTACTTGGAGCTATATTTTTATTCGCCACATGATATGTGTTTTTCTTGGAGCGTCAATTTATTTTGTTAGGATTTCCTTGCTGTTATTTAGAACATTGTCTTGCATCTTTTATTTCAATAAAAGTGGCATTTATAGCCTTTACTATGCCTATGTTACAAGTATACATGTTGCTGTTTGAAAACAGAAAGTTTACCGTTGTTGCAATAATTCCCTAGAAAAGTCAGAATGTGATAAAATGTTGAAACCTTTTGCATATTAAGATCTAATAAATTTACTACAGTGGGAACTTTCTTTCATAATTTTTGGAGCTAGGTAAGTATGGATGTAGCTGCATTCTTTACATACTATCCTATTTAGGCAAATTGCTGTTATGTTTGCATTGTTTGCATATGTTTGCTTATTTAATGATTCTATTTGTGGATAGGACTATTAAATATGTAGAGGCATTTAGTATGCAATGTTGAATAATAATTTTAGTGATTTGCTACAATAGAGTATGATAAGGTTTTTGCAATGGTTTATACTAATTTATCTCATGAGTCCTTGTTGAGTTTTGTGCGGATGAAGCTTTTGAGATTTAGGGAGACCTTGATATGAGCGGAACTAAGGAGACACAAAAGATCAAGCTTGGGGATGCCCATGGCACCCCAAGATAGTATTTCAAGAAGTCTCAAGCGTCTAAACTCGGGGATGCCCCGGTTGGCATCCCACCTTTCTTCTTCAACAACTATCGCTTAGTATCGGTTGATCCTAAGTTTTTGCTTCTTCACATGATGTTTGCTATTCTTAGATGTCATTTTCTTTTGCTTTGCTTGCTGTTTGAATAAAATACCAAGATCTAAAATTATTAAATGTTAGATGGTCTTCACATGGTTGCATAATTATTTAACTACTCATTGATCTTCACTTATATCTTTCGGAGTAGTTTGTTGTTGCTCTAGTGCTTCACTTATATCCTTTTAGAGCATGGTGGTAGTTTTATTTTGAAGAAATAGATGAACTCTCATGCTTCAATTATATTATTTTGAGAGTCTTAATAGCATGGTAATTTACTAAAATCCTAATATGCTAGGTATTCAAGAATAATAAAATTCTCTTATGAGTGTGTTGAATACTATGAGAAGTTTAATACTTGATAATTGTTTTGTGGAGATGGTGATATTAGAGTCATGCTAGTTGAGTAGTTGTGAATTTGAGAAATACTTGTGTTGAAGTTTGTGATTCCCATAGCATGCACGTATGGTGAACCGTTATGTGATGAAGTCGGAGCATGATTTATTTATTGATTGTCTTCCTTATGAGTGGCGGTCGGGGACGAGCGATGATCTTTTCCTACCAATCTATCCCCCTAGGAGCATGCGCGTAGTACTTTGTTTCGATAACTAATATATTTTTACAATAAGTATGTGAGTTCTTTATGTAACACCCGGAGAATCATGCTACAGTAATCCCCTTCTAATGATGCCTTGTCATCATTGTTACTGTTGCTAATCTCACTTTGATTCTAATCCAGCCCAGATCTCAGATTCAAATTAAAGTCAAAATTCAAACTTCTCAAATATGCAAACTAAAATGTTCATTTTGTGGCAAATTTTCATTTGTCAATATTGGTGGTGAACCATTTTTTTTGCAAAGTGGTTAATTCCCTAATCTAAAGAAAACAGGAAAGGTTAAATAAATAAATAAATAAATAAAAGGAACCCCCCCCCACTACCCTTGGGCCTCGGCCAACTGGCCGGCCCAGCTGGCCACCGTACCCACCCCCTGGTCCAACCAAGCCGCCGGCCCACCTCTCCCTATCCTTATCCCCCCCGGACCACGAGACCTAAAACGAGCGACCCCCACTCTCTCCCTCGTCCCTCCCCCACTCGTCTGGATCTGGCTCGGGGAG